>NW_025318164.1:0-12931 GCF_018873765.1 Telopea speciosissima
CGTACATTTTCTATGGGACATTTGATGTCATAAGTCGATAGGACATTAAAAGTAAAATTAAATTCCAAATTAAGTGATGTAGTTCAAATTATTAGCATATCGACGATAAGATGTACATCTCACCGACGAGATACAAAAGATATTTACTGTAGAAGCCAAACACCTATGAACACAAACTCCCAAATGCTTCAATTCAGGTAGACATGGATACCTCTTCATCAAATTGAAAGCATCAACTTATTGCACACTGGTCAGCCCTTGGAGCCCCCAAACATCCAATGTCACCTAGAAAATTTGGGGCCAACATTTAGGTTTTCATATAATTAGTACGGAGGGTTGAAACATGGTATTTTTTCGGCCATGGTATGCCTCGTACATTTATATGGGACATTTGATGTCACAAGTCCATAGGGCATTAAAAATCAAAGTAAATTCCAAATTAAGTGATGTGGTTCAAATTATTAGAATCTCGCCGGTAAGATATATATCTCACTGGTAAGATACGAAAGATATTTTTTAAGAATGACACACCTCCGAATATTGTCACACAATAGCTTCAATTCAGGTAGACATGAATAACTCTTCATCAAATAAAACACTTCATCTTATTGTACACTAGTCAACCCCTGGAGCCCCCCAACATCCAATGCCACTTAGGAAAATTGGGGCCAACATTTGGGTTTTTATATGATTAGTACGGAGTTTTGAGACTTTGTATTTTTTGATCATGGTATGCCTCGTACATTTTATATACAACATTTAATGTCATAAGCTAGTAGGGCATTAAAAGTCATAGTTAATTCCAAATTAATTGATGTAGTTCAAATTATTAGCATCTCGCTGGTAAGATGTATATCTCACCGACGAGATACGAAAGAATTTTTTTTTCTTTGAAAGAAACACCTCCGAACAATGTCACACAAAGGCTTTAACTCAGATAGACATGAATACCTCTTCATCAAATAAAAAGCATCAATTTATTACACACTGGTCAGCCCTTAGAGCCCCCAAACATCGAATGCCACCCGAAAAAGTTGGGGTCTGCATTTAGGATTTTATATGATTAGTACGGAGGTTTGGGACTTAGTATTTTTTTGGCTATGGTATGCCTCATATATTTTATATGGGACATGTGATGTTATAAGTTGGTAGATCATTAAAAGTCAAAGTAAATTCCAAATTAAGTGATGTAGTTCAAATTATTAACATTTCACCGGTAAGATGTACAACTCACCGACGAGATACGATAGAAATTCCTTTTAGCTGGCCAGCATCACCGAGCACTGTAACGCAAAAGCTTCAATACTAGCAAACATGAATACATCTTCTTCTAATCAAAATCATCAACTTATTGCACTTTGGTTTGCCCGTTGAGCCCCCCCAACATCCAATGCCATCAAGAAAAATTGGGGCCAACATTTAGGTTTATGATTAGGACGAAGGTTTGAGACTTGGTATTTTTTTGGCCATGGTATATATGTCTTGTACATTTTATATGCTACATTTAATGTCACAAGTCAATAGGGCATTAAAATTAAGTCCAAATTATTAGCATTTTGCCGATAAGATGTACATCTCACTGGCGAGATACGAAAAATATTTTTTTCAGAAGGAAACACCTCCGTACACTGTCACACAAAAGCTTCAATTCGGGTAGACATGAATACCTCTTCATCAAATCAAAAGCATTAACTTATTGCACACTGGTCAGCCCCTGGAGCCCCCAAATATCTAATGGCACGTAGGAAAATTGGGACCAATACTTAGGTTTTTTTATGATTAGTACGGAGGTTTGAGACTTGGTATTTTTTCAGCCATGGTATGCCTCGTATATTTTCTATGAGACATTTGATATCATAAGTCGATAGGGCATTAAAAGTTAAAGTAAATTCCAAATTAAGTGATGTAGTTCAAATTATTAGCATCTTGCAGGTGAGATGTATATCTCACCGGCAAGATACAAAAGAATTTTTTTTTTTTTTAAGAAACACCTCCGAACACTATCACACAAAGGCTTTAACTTAGGTAGACATGAATACCTCTTCATCAAATAAAAGCATCAATTTATTACACACTGGTCAGCCCCTAGAGCCCCCAAACATCAAATGCCACCTGAGAAAATTGGGGTCAGCATTTAGGTTTTTATATGATTAGTACGGAGGTTTGAGACTTAGTATTTTTTCGACTATGGTATGCCTCATATATTTTATATGGTACATTTGATGTTATAAGTTGGTAGATAATTAAAAGTCAAAATAAATTCCAAATTAAATGATGTAGTTCAAATTATTAGCATTTCGCCGGTAATATGTACATCTAACCAGCGATATACGAAAGAAATTTTTTTTAGAAGGAAACACCACCGAAAATTGCCACACAAAAGCTTCAATTCAGGTAGAAATGAATACCTCTTCATCAAATCAAAAGCATCAATTTTTGCACTTTGGTCAGCCCCTGAAGGCCCCAAACATCCAATGCCACCTAGGAAAGTTGGGTCTAACATTTAGATATTTATATGATTACTACAGAAGTTTTACACTTGATAATTTTTGGGCCATGGTATATGCCTCGTACATTTTATATGGAACATTAAATGTCATAAGTTGGTAGGGCATTAAAAGTCAAAGTAAATTCCAAATTAAGTGATGTGGTTCAAATTATTAGCATCTCGCCAGTAAGATGTGCATCTCACTGCCGAGATATGGAAACACCTCCGAATACTATCACACAAAAGCTTCAATTCAGGTAGACATGAATATTTCTCCATCAAATCGAAAGTATCAACTTATTGCACTCTGGTCAGCCCCTTAAGGCCCCAAACATTCAATGCCACCAAGGAAAATTTAGTCAAACATTTTGGTGTTTATATGATTAGTACAGAAGTTTGAGACTTGGTACTTTTTCAGCCATGGTATGCCTCGTACTTTTTATATGGAACATTAAATGTCAAAAGTAGGTAGGGCATTAAAAATCAAAGTAAATTCCAAATTAAGTGATGTAATTCAAATTATTAGCATCTTGCTGGTAAGATGTACATCTCACCGATGAAATACGAAAGATTTGTTTTTTTCTTAAAGACACACCTATGAACACTATCACACAAAGGTTTCAATTCACGTAGACATAAATACATCTTCATCAAATAAAAAATATCAACTTATTGCATGCTGGTCAGCCCCTAGAGCCCCCAAACATCCAATGCCACCCGAACAAATTGGGGCCAACATTTTGATTTTTATATAATTAATACGATAGTTTGAGACTTAGTATTTTTTTACTATGGTATGCCTCGTTTATGGGACATTTGATTTTATAAGTCGGTAGGACATTAAAAGTCAAAGTAAATTCCAATTTAAGTGATGTAGTTCAAATTTAGCATCTCGCCGGGAAGATGTACAACTCACCGGCGAGATACGAAAGAAAATTATTTTAGAAGACTGTCACACAAAGGCTTCAATTCAGGCAGACGTGAATTTCTCTTCATCAAATCCAAAGCATCAACTTGTTGCACACTGGTCAGCCCCTGAAGACCCCAAACATCTAATGCCACATAGGAAAATTGGGTATAACATTTAGGTTTTTATATGATTAGTATAGAAGTTTTAGACTTGGTATTTTTTGGGCCATGGTATATGCCTCGTACATTTTATATGGAACATTAAATGTCATAAGTCGGTAGGGCATTAAAAGTCAAAGTAAATTCCAAATTAAGTGATGTAGTTTAAATTATTAGCATCTCACTGGTAAGATGTGCATCTCACTGGCGCGATAAGAAAACACCTTCGAATACTGTCACACAAAAGCTTCAATTCAGGTAGACATGAATACCTCTCCATCAAATCGAAAGTATCAACTTATTGCACTCAGGTCAGTCCCTTAAGGCCCCAAACATCCAATGCCACCTAGAAAAATTGAGTCAAACATTTAGATTTTTATATAATTAGTACAGAAGTTTAAGACTTGGTATTTTTTCGGCCATAGTATTCCTCGTACATTTTATATGGGACATTAAATGTCATAAGTTGATAGGGCATTAAAAATCAAAGTAATTTCCAATTAAGTGATGTAATTCATATTATTAGCAACTCGCCGGTAAGATGTACATCTCACCGGCGAAATACGAAAGATTAGTTTTATTTTTTAAGAAAACACCTACAAACACTGTCACACAAAGGTTTCAATTTAGGTAGACATAAATACATCTTCATCAAATATAAAACATCAACTTATTGCATGCTGGTCAACCCCTAGAGCCCCCAAACATCCAATGCCACCCGCAAAAATGGGGCCCAGCATTTTGATTTTTATATAATTAATACGGAAGTTTGAGAGTTAGTATTTTTTCGACTATGGGATGCCTCATATATGGCACGTTTGATTTTCTAAGTCGGTAGGACATTAAAAGTCAAAGTAAATTCCAATTTAAGTGATGTAGTTCAAATTTAGCATATCGTTGGGAAGATGTACAACTCATCGGCGAGATGCGAAATAAAATAATTTTAAAAGACTGTCACACAAGGGCTTCAATCCAGGTAGACATGAATTTCTCTTCGTCAGATCTAAAGCATCAACTTATTGTGCATTGGTCAGCCATAGGAGCCCCCAAATATCCAATGTCACGCAGAAAAATTGGGGCCAGCATTTAGGTTTTTATACAATAAGTACAGAGGTTTGGGATTTGGTATTTTCTCAGTCATGGTACGCCTCGTACATTTTCTATGGGACATTTGATGTCATAAGTCGATAGGGCATTAAAAGTCAAAGTAAATTCCAAATTAAGTGATGTAATTCAAATTATTAGCATCTCGCCGACAAGATGTGCATCTCACTGGCGAGATAAGGAAACTCCTCCGAACACCATCACACCAAAGCTTCAATTCAGGTAGACATGAATACCTCTCCATCAAATCGAAAGTATCAACTTAGTGCACTCTGGTCAGCCCCTTAAGGCCCCAAACATCCAATGCCACCTAGGAAAATTGAGTCAAACATTTAGGTTTTTATGGATTAGTACAGAAGTTTGAGACTTGGTATTTTATCGGCCATGGTATGTTTCGTGTATTTTATATAGGACATTAAATGTCATAAGTCGGTAGGATATTAAAAATCAAAGTAAATTTTGAATTAAATTATTAGCATCTCGCCGGTAAGATGTACATTTTGCCGGCGAAATACGAAACACTTTTTTTTTTTTAAGGAAACACCTATGAACACTATCACACAAAGGTTTCAATTCAGGTAGACATAAATACATCTTTATCAAATAAAGAACATCAACTTATTGCATGCTGGCAGTCAGCCCCTAATGCCTCTAAACATTAAATGCCACCCGAAAAAATTGGGGCCAACATTTTGGTTTTTATATAATTAATACGGAAGTTTGAGACTTAGTATTTTATCGACTATGGTATGCCTTGAATATGGGACATTTGATTTTATAAGTCGGTAGGACATTAAAAGTCAAAGTAAATTCTAATTTAAGTGATGTAGTTCAAATTTAGTATCTCGCCGGGAAGATATACAACACACCGGCGAGATACGAAAGAAAATTATTTTAGAAGACTGTCACACAAAGGCTTCAATTCAGGTAGACGTGAATATATCTTCGTCGAATCAAAAGCATCAACTTATTGTACATTGGTCAGCCATTGGATCCCCCAGATATCCAATGTCACGCAGGAAAATTGGGGCCAGCATTTTAGTTTTTATACAATATGTACAGAGGTTTGGGATTTGGTATTTTTTCGGTCATGGTATGCCTCATACATTTTCTATGGGACATTTGATGTCATAAGTCGATAGGACATTAAAAGTAAAAGTAAATTTCAAATTAAGTGATGTAGTTCAAATTATTAGCATATCGACGATAAGATGTACATCTCACCGGCGAGATACGAAAGATATTTACTGTAGAAGCCAAACACCTATGAACACAGACTCCCAACTGCTTCAATTCAGGTAGACATGGATACCTCTTCATCAAATTGAAACCATCAACTTATTGCACATTGGTCAGCCCTTGGAGCCCCCAAACATCCAATGTCACCCAGAAAAATTGGGGCCAACATTTAGGCTTTTATATAATTAGTACGGAGGTTTGAAACGTGGTATTTTTTCGGCCATGGTATGCCTCGTACATTTATATGGAACATTTGATGTGACAAGTCCATAGGACATTAAAAGTCAAAGTAAATTCCAAATTAAGTGATGTGGGTCAAATTATTAGAATCCCGCCGGTAAGATATATATCTCACTGGCAAGATACGAAAGATATTTTTTAAGAATGAAACACCTCCGAACATTGTCACACAAGAGCTTCAATTCAGGTAGACATGAATACCTCTTCATCAAATAAAAAATTTCATCTTATTGTACACTGGTCAACCCCTGGAGCCCCCAAACATCCAATGCCACTTAGAAAATTTGGGGCCAACATTTGGGCTTTTATATGATTAGTACTGAGTTTTGAGACTTTGTATTTTTCGGTCATGGTATGCCTCGTACATTTTATATACGACATTTAATGTCATAATCTAGTAGGGCATTAAAATTCCAAGTTAATTCCAAATTAATTGATCTAGTTCAAATTATTAGCATCTCGCTGGTTAGATGTATATCTCACCGGCGAGATACGAAATAAATTTTTTTTTTTTTTGAAAGAAACACATCCGAACAATGTCACACAAAGGCTTTAACTCAGATAGACATGAATACCTCTTCATCAAATAAAAAGCATCAGTTTATTACACACTGGTCAGCCCTTAGAGCCCCCAAACATCGAATGCCACCTGAAAAAGTAGGGGTCTGCATTTAGGTTTTTATATGATTAGTACGGAGGTTTGAGACTTAGTATTTTTTCGGCTATTGTATACCTCATATATTTTATATGGGACATGTGATGTTATAAGTTGGTATATCATTAAAAATCAAAGTAAATTTCCAATTAAGTGATGTAGTTCAAATTATTATCATTTCACCGGTAAGATGTACGACTCACCGACGAGATACGATAGAAATTCCTTTTAGCTGGCCAGCATCACCGAGCACTGTAACGCAAAAGCTTCAATACTAGCAAACATGAATACATCTTCTTCTAATCAAAATCATCAACTTATTGCACTTTGGTTTGCCTGTTGAGCCCCCCAAACATCCAATGCCATCAAGAAAAATTAGGGCCAACATTTAGGTTTATGATTAGGACGAAGGTTTGAGACTTGGTATTTTTTTGGCCATGGTATATATGTCTTGTACATTTTATATGCTACATTTAATGTCACAAGTCAATAGGACATTAAAATTAAGTCCAAATTATTAACATCTTAGGTTTTTTTATGATTAGTACGGAGGTTTGAGACTTGGTTTTTTTTCGGCCATGGTATGCCTCGTATATTTTCTATGAGACATTTGATATCAAAAGTCGATAGGGCATTGAAAGTTAAAGTAAATTCCAAATTAAGTGATGTAGTTCAAATTATTAGCATCTTGCCGGTAAGATGTATATCTCACCGGCGAGATACAAAAGAATTTTTATTTTTTTAAAGAAACACCTCCGAACACTGTCACACAAAGGCTTTAACTTAGGTAGACATGAATACCTCTTCATCAAATAAAAATCATCAATTTATTACACAGCGGTCACCCTCTAGAACCCCCAAACATCGAATGCCACCCGAGAAAATTGGGGTCAGCATTTAGGTTTTTATATGATTAGTACGGAGGTTTGAGACTTAGTATTCTTTCGGCTATGGTATGCCTCATATATTTTATATGGTACATTTGATGTTATAAGTTGGTAGATAATTAAAAGTCAAAATAAATTCCAAATTAAATGATGTAGTTTAAATTATTAGCATTTCGCCGGTAAGATGTACATCTAACCAGCGATATACGAAAGAAATTTTTTTTAGAAGGAAACACCTCCAAAAATTGCCACACAAAAGCTTCAATTCAGGTAGAAATGAATACCTCTTCATCAAATCAAAAGCATCAAATTTTTGAACACTGGTCAGCCCCTGAGGCCCCAAACATCCAATGCCATCTAGGAAAGTTGGGTCTAACATTTAGATTTTTATATGATTACTACAGAAGTTTTACACTTGATATTTTTTGGGCCATGGTATATGCCTCGTACATTTTATATGGAACATTAAATGTCATAAGTTGGTAGGGCATTAAAAATCAAAGTAAATTCCAAATTAAGTGATGTCATTCAAATTATTAGCATCTCGCCAGTAAGATGTGTATCTCACTGCCGAGATATGGAAACACCTCCGAACACTGTCACACAAAAGCTTCAATTCAGGTAGACATGAATACTTCTCCATCAAATCAAAAGTATCAACTTATTGCACTCTGGTCAGCCCCTTAAGGCCCCAAACATTCAATGCCACCAAGGAAAATTGAGTCAAACATTTAGGTGTTTATATGATTAGTACAGAAGTTTGAGACTTGGTACTTTTTCAGCCATGGTATGCCTCGTACTTTTTATATGGAACATTAAATGTCATAAGTGGGTAGGGCATTAAAAATCAAAGTAAATTCCAAATTAAGTGATGTAATTCAAATTATTAGCATCTCGTCGCTAAGATGTACATCTCACCGACGAAATACGAAAGATTTGTTTTTTTCTTAAAGACACACCTGCGAACACTATCACACAAAGGTTTCAATTCACGTAGACATAAATACATCTTCATCAAATAAAAAACATCAACTTATTGCATGTTGGTCAGCCCCTAGAGCCCCCAAACATCCAATGCCACCCAAACAAATTGGGGCCAACATTTTGATTTTTATATAATTAATACGATAGTTTGAGACTTAGTATTTTTTTGACTATGGTATGCCTCGTTTATGGGTCGTTTGATTTTATAAGTCGGTATGACATTAAAAGTCAAAGTAAATTCCAATTTAAGTGATTTAGTTCAAATTTAACATCTCGCCGGGAAGATGTACAACTCACCGGCGAGATACGAAAGAAAATTATTTTAGAAGACTGTCACACAAAGGCTTCAATTCACGCAGACGTGAATTTCTCTTTGTCAAATCAAAAGCATCAACTTATTGTACATTGGTCAGCCATAGGAGCCCCCAAATATCTAATGTCACGCCGGAAAATTGGGGCCAGCATTTAGGATTTTATACAATAAGTTTAGAGGTTTGGGATTTTATATTTTTTTGGTCATGGTATGCCTCATACATTTTCTATGGCACATTTGATGTCATAGGTCGATAGGGCATTAAAAGTAAAAGTAAATTCCAAATTAAGTGATGTAGTACAAATTATTAGCATATCGACGATAAGATTTACATCTGACCAACGAGATACGAAAGTTATTTATTTTAAAAGCCAAACACCTATGAAAACAGACACCCAAACGCTTTAATTTAGGTAGACATGGATACCTCTTCATCAAATCAAAAGCATCAACTTATTGCACACTGGTCAATCCTTGGTGCCCCCAAACAGCCAATGTCCCCCAGGAAAATTGGGGCCAGCATTTAGGTTATTATATGATTAGTACGGAGGTTTGAAACTTGATATTTTTTGTCCATGGTATGCCTCGTACATTTTATATGAGACATTTGATGTCACAAGTCCATAGGTCATTAAAAGTCAAAGTAAATTCCAAATTAAGTGATGTAGTTCAAATTATTAGAATCTAGCCAGTAAGATGTATATCTCACTGGCACGATACGAAAGATATTTTTTAAGAGTTTCACTTCCGTATATTGTCACACAAAAGCTTCAATTCAGGTAGATATGAATACCTCTTCATTAAATCAAAAACATCAACTTATTGCACACTGGTCAACCCCTGGAGCCCCCAAAACATCCAATGCCACTTAGGAAAATTGGGGCCAACACTTAGGTTTTTATATGATTAGTACGGAGTTTGAGACTTTGTATTTTTAGGCCATGGTATGCCTCATATATTTTATATACGACATTTAATGTCATAAGTCAGTAAAGTAAATTTCAAATTAATTGATGTAGTTCAAATTATTAGCATCTCGCTGGTAAGATGTATATCTCACCGGCAAGATACGAAAGAATTTTTTTTTTTTGAAAGACGCACCTCAGAACACTGTCACACAAAGGCTTTAACTCATGTAGACATGAATACTTCTTCATCAAAGAAAAAACATCAATTTATTACACATTGGTCGGCCCCTAGAGCCCCCAAACATCGAATGCCACCCGAGAAAATTGAGGTCAGCATTTAGGTTTTTATATGATTAGTCCGAAAGTTTGAGACTTAGTATTTTTTCGGCTATGGTATGCCTCCTATATTTTATATGGGACATTTGATGTTACAAGTTGGTAGATCATTAAAAGTCAAAGTAAATTCCAAATTAAGTGATGTAGTTCTAATTAATAGTATTTCACCGGTAAGATGTACAACTCACCGACGAGATACGAAAGAAATTCTTTTTAGTTGGCAAGCATCTCTGAACACTGTAACGCAAAAGCTTCAATATAAGGATACATGAATACCTCTTCTTCAAATCAAAATCATCAACTTATTGTACTTTGGTCTGCCTCTGGAGCCCCCCAAACATTCAATGCCATCAAGGAAAATTGGGGCTAACATTTAGGTTTATAATTAGGACGGAGGTTTGGGACTTGATATTTTTTTGCCCATGGTATATATGTCTTGTACATTTTATATGCTATATTTAATATCACAAGTTAATAGGGCATTAAAAGTTAAGTCCAAATTATTAGAATCTTGCCGATAAGATGTACATCTCACCAGTGAGATATGAAAAATATTTTTTTTACAAGGAAATACCTCCGAACACTATCACACAAAAGCTTCAATTCTGGTAGACATGAATACCTCTTCAACAAATCAAAAGCATTAACTTATTGCACACTGGTCAGCCCCTGGAGCCCCCAAACTTCTAGTGCCACGCAGGAAAATTGGGACCAATACTTAGGTTTTTTTATGATTAGTACGGAGGTTTGAGACTTGGTATTTTTTCGGCCATGGTAAGCCTCGTATATTTTCTATGAGACATTTGATATCATAAGTCGATAGGGCATTAAAAGTTAAAAAAAATTCCAAATTAAATGATGTAGTTCAAATTATTAGCATCTCGCCGGTAAGATGTACATCTCACCGGCGATATACGAAAGAAATTTTTTTAGAAGGAAACACCTCCGAACACTGTCACACAAAAGCTTTAATTCAGGTCGACATGAATACTTTTTCATCAAATCAAAAGCATCAACTTGATGCACACTGGTCAGTCCCTGAAGGCCCCAAACAT
The DNA here is from genome assembly GCF_018873765.1 of Telopea speciosissima. NCBI lineage: Eukaryota > Viridiplantae > Streptophyta > Magnoliopsida > Proteales > Proteaceae > Telopea > Telopea speciosissima. Next base: position 11,278 of record NW_025318164.1, read on the forward strand.
CCAATGCCACCTAGGAAAATTGGGTCTAACATTTAGGTTTTTATATGATTAGTGCCGAAGTTCTAGACTTGGAATTTTTTGGGCCAAGGTATATGCCTCGTACATTTTATATGGAACATTAAATGTCATATGTCGGTAGGGCATTAAAAGTCAAAGTAAATTTCAAATTGAGTGATGTAGTTCAAATTATTAGCATCTCGCCAGTAAGATGTGCATCTCACTGGCGAGATAAGGAAACGCCTCCGAACACTGTCACACAAAAGCTTCAATTCAGGTAGACAAGAATACCTTTCCATCAAATCAAAAGTATCAACTAGTTGCACTCTGGTCAGCCCCTTAAGGCCCCAAACATTTAATGCCACCTAGGAAAATTAAGTAAAACATTTAGGTTTTTATATGATTAGTACAGAAGTTTGAGACTTGGTATTTTTTTGACCATGGTATGGCTCGTACATTTTATATGGGCATTAAATGTCAAAAGTCGATAGAGCATTAAAAATCAAAGTAAATTCCAAATTAAGTGATGTAATTCAAATTATTAGCATCTCGCCGGTAAGATGTACATCTCACCGGCGAAATACGAAAGATTTGTTTTTTTTTTAAGGAAACACCTATGAACACTGTCACACAAAGGTTTCAATTCAGGTAGATACATATTCATCAAATAAAAAACATCAACTTATTGCATGCTGGTCAGCCCCTAGAGCCCCCAAACATCCAATGCCACCCGAAAAAATTAGGGCTAACATTTTGGTATTCATTTAATTAATACAGAAGTTTGAGACTTTGTATTTTTTCGACTATGATATGCCTCGTATATGGGACATTTGATTTTATAAGTCGGTAGGACATTAAAAGTCAAAGTAAATTCCAATTAAAATGATGTAGTTTAAATTTAGCTTCTCGCTGGGAAGATGTACAACTCACCGACGAGATACGATAGAAAATTATTTTAGAAGACTGTCACACAAAGGCTTCAATTCAGGTGGACGTGAATTTCTATTCGTCAAATCAGAAGCATCAACTTATTGTACATTGGTCAGCCATAGGAGCCCCCAAATATCCAATGTCACGTAGGAAAATTGGGGCCAGCATTTAGGTTTTGATACAATAAGTACAGAGTTTTGGGATTTGGTATTTTTTCGATCATGGTATGCCTCGTACATTTTCTATAGGACATTTGATGTCATAAGTCGATAGGGCATTAAAAGTAAAAGTAAATTCCAAATTAAATGATGTAGTTCAAATTATTAGCATATCGACAATAAGATGTACATCTCACCGGTGAGATACAAAAGATATTTATTTTAGAAGCCAAACACCTATGAACACAGACACCCAAATGCTTCAATTCAGGTTGACATGGATACCTCTTCATAAAATCAAAAGCTTCAACTTATTTCACACTGGTCAACCCTTGGAGCCCCAAACATCCAATGTCACCCAGGAAAATTGGAGCCAGCATTTATGTTTTTAAATGATTAATACGGATATTTGAAACTTGATATTTTTTGACCATGGTATGTCTCGTACAATTTATATGGGACATTTGATGTCACAAGTCTGTAGGAGGCATTAAAAGTCAAAGTAAATTCCAAATTAAGTGATTTAGTTCAAATTATTAGAATCTTGCTTTGGTAAGATGTATATCTCA
>NW_025318165.1:0-12908 GCF_018873765.1 Telopea speciosissima
GGCTTGGGATATTCTAAAAAGTGTCCTTATCTATTATTAGACGTGTGGATGCGATGTTAAGGGTCGTGACCTTTGTATCGATTCCTATTTTGACATATGTTCATTTTTTGTTTAAACCCGACCGAGTGGGTCGTTTTACGGTATTTGGGGTCATTTCTGTATTTATTGAGATTTGGAATTTTCTAAAAAGTGTCCTTATCTCTTATTAGACGTGTGGATGCGATGTTGAGGGTGGTAACCTTCGAATCGATACCTATTTCGGCGTATGTTCATTTTCGGTTTAATCTAAACCGGGTGGGTCGTTTGGGGTTATTTGGGGGCATTTCTGTACTTTTCGGGTTTGGGATTCTCTAAAAAGTGTCCTTATCTCTTATTAGACGTTTGGATGCGATGTTGAGGGTGATCTTCGAATCGATACCTATTTTGACATATATTCATTTCGGTTTAAACTTGACCGGGAGGGTCGTTTTGGGTTATTTGGGGGCATTTCTATACTTTTTTGGATTTTGTATTTTCTAAAAAGTGTCCTTATCTCTTATTAGACGTGTGGATGCGATGTTGAGGGTGGTGACCTTCGAATCGATACCTATTTTTGCGTATGTTCATTTTCGGTTGAATCTAAACCGGGTGGGTCATTTGGGGTTATTTGGGGGCATTTCTGTACTTTTTAGGGTTTGGGATTCTATAAAAAGTGTCCTTATCTCTTATTAGACGTGTGGATGCGATGTTAAGGGTCGTGGCCTTCGAATCGCTATCTATTTCGGCATATATTCATTTTTGGTTTAAACTAGAACGGGTGGGTCATTTAGAGTTATTTGGGGGCATTTCCGTACTTTTTTGGGTTTGGTATTTTATAAAAAGTGTCCTTATTTCTTATTAGTTGTATGGATATGATGTTGAGGGTTGTGAGCTTCGAATCGATACCTATTTCGACATATGTTCATTTTCGGTTTAAACCAGACTGGGTGGGCCATTTGGGGTTATTTGGCGGCATTTCTGTGCTTTTTTGGGTTTGGTAATTTCTAAAAAGTTTCCTTATCTATTCTTAGGCTTGTGGATGCGATGTTGAGGGTCGTGACCTTCGAATCGATACCTATTTTGACATATGTTCATTTTCGGTTAAAAATAGACCGGTTGGGTCATTTGGGATTATTTGGGGGCATTTCTATACTTTTTTGGGTTTGAAATTTTCTAAAAAGTGTCCTTATCTCTTATTAGACGTGTGGATGTGATGTTGAGGGTCGTGAACTTTGAATCGATACCTATTTTGACATATGTTCAATTTCGATTTAAACCAGACTTGGTGGGTTGTTTGGGATTATTTGGTGGCATTTCTGTACTTTTTTGGGCTTGGGATTTTCTAAAACGAGTCCTTATCTCTTCTTAGACGTGTGGATCCAATGTTGAGGGTCGTGACTTTCGAATTGATACCTATTTCGACATATGTTCATTTTTCGATTTAAATTAGATCGGGTGGGTCGTTTGGGATTATTTAGGGGTATTTCTGTACTTTTTTGGGCTTGAGAATTTCTAAAAAGTGTCATTATCTCTTATTAGACGTGTGGCTGTGATGTTGAGGGTCGTTACTGATGAGCACATTTATGTGTGAAATCTTTGGGCATAAAGCGTACATTTTACCACATTGGACAGAGTTACTCGGCACTTTCTTGTGCTTTTCAGGTTTTAGGTGAATTCTTGTGAAAATGGAGGAGATGATACTAAGGAAATGCTTTTAAGCTGTTTAGGTGTTAACGGCTTGGATGCGTAGCCCATCGAGTCAGCTTCGTAACGGTTCAAACGGCACTTGATTCCGAGTTGAAACGAAGAGATTACGACCGCTTTCGTAACGAGCACGAAAATGGTCTATAGGGGTTTATTTGTAATTATTGACAGTCGGCTGGGGATAAAGTGAAGCGAAAGTTCAGATTTCAGGGGCCTTAGCGAATTATTAGAAATTATATTTCTTGTACCCGAAAGATTCCATTTGGAGGGCTCTGGACAGTCCAACTTCAACTTGAGATATCTTGGGCTCCTGAACTCCAAATTGGACGAAATTTGGGTCTATTTTGGGTGATTTTTTGCAAGGAACACAATGGTGAGGCCTATATAAGCACCCCATGCTCCACGTTTTCTAAAGGACAGAATGGGTATTTTATTTATTCTTGAAGGAATCCTAGTCATCACCCTTACTCTTTCTCTCCTCCAACTTTTCAAGGGCACTTCTGGAATTCTACTTGGAATAGATTTATTTTGAAAGATATTCTCTCACCTATAGAAAGTTGAAAAGTCAAAGCATCTTTGATTTTATTGCTTGGAGAAGATATCTACAAAGAAAAGGAAGCACTTGTTATAATTGAAAGTTTACTTTTCTAGAAATAGAAGTTCTATGTAAACAATTTTTTCTTCTTCTTCTTTCTATTTGTTTCCTTTTTTCTTAGGATTGAAGACATTGTAAAAGAGGAAGGAGAAGAGAATATTCTCTTTTCTTAGGGAATATTTCTCCTACACCTCTTCTCTCTTCTTTTTTCTTCCCCCTATAAATACCCCTTGCCCATTGGGTTGTAAGAAGTTAGTTTTTTAGTTAAGTTTTTAATTAGTTTCTAGTTCAATTTTAATTCAGTTTTTTTAGTGTAATTTTTACTTCATTCATTTAGTGAAATTTTCTCTTCTTTTCCTATTTTTGGCTTAAGTTCTTAGCTTTGATTTCAAGTTCTTAGTTTTGATTTCATAAGTCTAGTTTAATGATTGTAATAGTTGTAGTTTAAAGTTTCCTAGTCTAAGTTCCTATGTTGACGACAAGACATGGAGATTTAGAAGAGGAAGCCATGGTGAGTTTATTCAAGTATTCAAGCACATCAAGGTATCTCATTCTCTAAACCCTTAATCTCATTCTCCATTTCCTCTATCTCTCTTTATCTTCTTCTTCTTTTCCCTCTATTTCTTTTATTTTTTTTTATATGGTTGTGGCTTGTGGATGCACTTTTATTCCCTTATTCCTTTTTATATGGTTATTATGTGTGGCTGCATTTTTATTCCTTTCAATTTGCATTAGTCTGATAGGTTAGATGCTCATATGTTAGGATACCAATTTAATCCCTTAATTTTGTTAGATGCTTATGAGTTAGGATGCATTAATTTTCATTAATTTAATTAGTTTAATTTAACACTTTAATTTAGTTCACTTTGCATTACTTTTAAGTTAATTAAATAGAGTGGCGTATATCTCCTCGTGTTCGACCCGTAGCTACGATCGACCCTTACGCTTGCGGTTTTATTTTAACTCAAACAAGTTTTTGACCCCGTTGCCGGGGAGATTATAGTCCATTTTATTTTTCTGATTTTTAAGTAGTTGTAAGTATTTTAGTTTATTATTTTCTCTTCTTTTTCTGAAAAAAAAAAATCAGTTTTTGAAAACCTCCTCTTGTTTCTCTTCTGTTTCAAATAGTGTGCGCCCAATCTAAAGTCCTTCATATGCCCAAACCCAGCTAATCTTGGTGCCCCTTGATTCGTTGGGTGGTTTGGATTGGCATGTGACTTATCTTTGGAGGTGACCACTCTTGATAATAGGAAAGCGACATAGTGAGAGCATTGGAAACATAAACGTATAGTAGTCCTCTACCCTACATCAGAATCCATTTGGAGTCGCCCGTAGGTGGCTCGTGAAGATTATACGGGTTCCCTTGCTGTCAATCTATATGACAACCTTACAGCTTTGGAACCATTGTTTCGATTTCTGAGGGATAGATGCACTATCTACCTTGGGCCCCCTCTTGTTTTTAGTATTTTTTTTTCTAGTCTTTCCTCAATTTGGGATAGGTGGTTAGTTTAGAATTATGGGAGATACACTTCCAAATAAGACTTTGGGGGAAAGATGGACCTATGCTAAGGCAACCATGATTTTGGAGGAAATATTTAAATAGGTTAGGGAAGCCAAAAGTAGTGAGATAGAGAACAATTTTGTACCACCCCAGTACAATTTTGCTCCCCAACCCAACTATGGGCTTTCGAAAATTTTTGATTGGTTACATCCCCAAACAATCCATGTTATGGAAGGATGCCCTAATCTGTATGGGGGTAACTATGGTGATGAGAATGTGAGTCTTCAATTTCAATACAATTCTTTTGGCACTTACAATCAAGGGTGGAGTGATCATCCCGATTTCTTGTGGGATCAATGGAATAACCAAGCTGGACCACCCAATTTCCAATATCATGGTTAGTTTGGTCCTCCAATGCCCAACCCTCCATTAAATCTTAATGGGCCACCTCTCCTTGAACTATATCACCAACCCCTTGAGTTTCAAAACATGGGTGAGGAGGCCAGACTGAATGAGCTTGAGAAATACATAGACCTTCTCACAACAAGCCAAAATACCATGGAGAAGCAACTCTATCAACTGATAACCATGGTGCAAGAGGGGGAAACGGGTACATTACCTAGTCAGCTTGAACCACCCCATCCCCAGTTTAATGATATTGAAAGTCCACCACCCCAGTTTGAGGTTAATGAGAGTCATTCCCAACAAACTGCTTTTCATGATGATTTATTTGTTGAGATTGAGTCTCCTCAGGATATTAGTGAAGCGAGATTTGATGAGCTACCTGGGGAAGTCCACATTTTGCCTGAAATTTCTGATTTTAGTGAGCCTAGTGAATTTATTGATTTAGAATCAAATTTTCATGATAACATAGAAAGCCAGGAAATTCGATCTCCTCCTCTCTCTTTGGAAAACTTAAATAATTGTCATTTTGAGGATTTCATTATCTCACATGTTGATTTGTTCAAACCTCCTAGGTTTGACGATTTTATTGAGGAGGACAATGTTAGTTATAATGCCTTTCAAGCATATTTCCATGATCCTTATTTGGCAAACCAAGTTATGCAAAGAGCGGATAGTTGTATTGCCAGGATTGATTTGAGTAAACCTCCAATTTTTGATGATTATTTAGATGAGGTTATTCATAATCCTTTTTATGCTTATTATGATCCGTTTATGATTGGTTTTTCAAAGAATGATAGGTGTTCTACATTGCAAATGGGAGAGGAGGGACGGATTTATGGCCTGAGTTTTAATGCCTTCATTTTCCACTGTCCCATGATGATAGATTTTTCTATTGGATATTTCTCAGTTGTGCTTAACTTTAATATTATTTCTCGCTTTACTAAAATTCATGGTCGAGTGTTTTCGGGTCCAAGCTATTTCTCCATTTTGGCCATGGATTGAGATTTCTTGTGCTCCTAGCACTTTTTGTAAAGCTCATGACTCTTCATGATCCTCTTTGTTGATTATATCCGGTAAGCTCCTTCATCTCCTCCCTTGTCCTTATTCTTTCTTTTATGCATACATTGAGGACACTTGCATGAATTAAGTGTGGGGGATGTTGGGCTTAATTGGTGAATTTTGATTGTGACAATAGTTTGGTTTTGTGCACATGTCTCTTTGATTGCAAAGCGAGAGAAAGAGAGAATTAGGTGTCCTAGCATGCGAAATAATAAAAAATCCCTTTTCAAGGACGGTAATTGGTTTGTATCCGGTGAGAGGGATTGAATTGAAAAATATGAGCGTTATTTCATTTGATGGCTAGATTCCTCTATGTGTTTTATGGACCCTTGGATCTTTTGGCTAGTAGTTGAGACCAATTTGTTTGTGGTAAGGCAAGGCATGAAAGTGAAAGTGAATGAAAAAAAGAAAAAAAAAAGCAAGGAACAGAAAAGAAAGTGGAATTCCTTGGGACTAGACAGAATCGTGCCTTATGAAGCGGGGTGACTTGTTCGAAATTCCTTGGAAGGAAACTCAAAAAAAAAATTCTTGCATCAATGTCTCAATGTCTTATGGATATATGCAAAAGCGAAGCCACCAAGTATTGGGTGAACTGTGTATACTCCACCATGTCATTCAGAGAACGTAGTGGAGTAGAAATAGAGTTTGTGGTTGAGAAAGAAAAAACTTTTGCCTTAATACGAAAAAAAAAAAAGTATGGTCAACAATACTCAATGCCTAAGTCTTTGGTTCCATCGATGCTATGGGGGGTTTACTTGAAGGTGAGTAGTGTTCAGAAAATATGAGGAGATCCCTTAAACTTGATGCATGCTTGTTACTTGAATTGATGTGGGGTGATAAAATTCAAGTGTGGGGGAACCTTTGGCTCCTTGATCTTTAGTTGAACACTTTTTGGGATTATGTGCACTGTCCTACTTATGCTATGATTAAAATTTACAGCATTCATTTACAATTGAATTTTGGGTGTATATTCACTGCAAACACCCATGAGACACAACTCGTCCACTAGGGATAACCTAGGGGTTCAAAGGCTTGTTGCACATGCTAAGTGCAACCGTGATTCCTACGAAAGTGAGTCAGGATTTTCTGCATTCTAAGTTAGTTTTTCTTTTGCTTTACTTGAGGACAAGTAACGTTCAAGTGTGGGGGAATCTGATGAGCACATTTATGTGTGAAATCTTTGGGCATACAGCATACATTTTACCACATTGGACAGAGTTACTCGGTGCTTCCTTGTGCTTTTCAGGTTTTAGGTGAATTCTTGTGAAAATGGAGGAGATGATACTAAGAAAATGTTTTTAAGCTGTTTAAAGGTGTTAATGGCTTGGATGCGTAGCCCATCGAGTCAGCTTTGTAACGGTTCAAACGGCACTTGATTCCGAGTTGAAACGAAGAAGTTACGACCGTTTTCGTAACGAAGCACGAAAATGGTCTATAGGGATTTATTTGTAATTATTGACAGTCGGCTGGGGATAAAGTGAAGCGAAAGTTCAGATTTCAGGAGCCTTAACGCAATTATTAGAAGTTATATTTCTTGTACCCGAAAGATTCCATTTGGAGGGCTCTGGATAGTCCAACTTCAACTTGAGATATCTTGGGCTCCTGAACTCCAAATTAGACGAAATTTGGGTCTATTTTGGGTGATTTTTTGTAAGGAATACAATGGTGAGGCCTATATAAGCACTCCATGCTCCACGTTTTCTGAAGGACAGAATGGGTATTTTATTTATTCTTGAAGGAATCCTAGTCATCACCCTTACTCTCTCTCTCCTCCAACTTTTTAAGGGCACTTCTGGAATTCTACTTGGAATAGATTTATTTTGAAAGATATTCTCTCACCTATAGAAAGTTGAAAAGTCAAAGCATCTTTGATTTTATTGCTTGGAGAAGATATCTACAAAGAAAAGGAAGCACTTGTTATAATTGAAAGTTTACTTTTCTAGAAATAGAAGTTCTATGTAAACAATTTTCTCTTCTTTTTCTTTCTATTTTTTTTCCTTTTTTCTTAGGATTCAAGATATTGTAAAAGAGGAAGGAGAAGAGAATATTCTCTTTTCTTAGGGAATATTTCTCCTACACTTCCCTCTTCTCTCTTCTCTTCTCTTCCCCCTATAAATACCCCTTGCCCATTGGGTTGTAAGAAGTTAGTTTTTTAGTTAAGTTTTTAGTTAGTTTCTAGTTCAATTTTAATTCAGTTTTTTTAGTGTAATTTTTACTTCATTCACTTAGTGAAATTTTCTCTTCTTTTCCTATTTTTGGCTTAAGTTCTTAGTTTTGATTTCATAAGTCTAGTTTAATGATTGTAATAGTTGTAGTTTAAAGCTTCCTAGTCTAAGTTCCTATGTTGATGACAAGACATGGAGATTTAGAAGAGGAAGCCATGGTGAGTTTATTCAAGTATTCAAGCACATCAAGGTATCTCATTCTCTAAACCCTTAATCTCATTCTCCCTTTCCTCTATCTCTCTTTATCTTCTTCTTCTTCTCCCTCTATTTCTTTTATTTTTTTTTATATGGTTGTGGTTTGTGGATGCACTTTTATTCCCTTATTCCTTTTTATATGGTTATTATGTGTGGCTGCATTTTTATTCCTTTCAATTTGCGTTAGTCTGATAGGTTAGATGCGCAAATGTTAGGACGCCAATTTAATCCCTTAATTTTGTTAGATGCTTATGAGTTAGGATGCATTAATTTTCATTAATTTAATTAGTTTAATTTAACACTTTAATTTGGTTCACTTTGCATTACTTTTAAGTTAGTTAAATAGAGTGGCGTATATCTTCTCGTGTTCGACCCGTAGCTACGATTGACCCGAACGCTTGCGGTTTTATTTTAACTCAAACAGTTACCTTCGAATCGATACTTATTTCGGTATATGTTCATTTTCGGTTTAAAGCAAACTGGGTGGATCGTTTGGGGTTATTTGTGGGCATTTCTATACTTTTTTGGGAGTGGTATTTTCTAAAAAGTGTCCTTATCTCTGACTAGACATGTGGATGTCATGTTGAGAGTCGTGACCTTCGAATCGATACCTATTTCGGCATATGTTCATTTTCGGTTTAAACCAGACTGAGTAGGTCGTTTGGGATTATTTGGGGTCATTTCGGTACTTTTTTGGGTTGGGGATTTTCTACAAAGTGTCCTTATCTCTTCTAAGATGTGTGGATACGATGTTGAGGGTCGTGACCTTCAAATCGATACCTTTTTCAGCATATGTTCATTTTTGGTTTAAACTAGATCGCGTAGGTCGTTTGGGGTTTTTTAGGGGCATTTCTATAATTTTTAGGTTTTGGTATTTTCTAAAAAGTGTCCCTATCTTATATTAGACATGTGGATGCGATGTTGAGAGTCGTGAGCTTCAAATTGATACCTATTTTAGGATATGTTCAGTTTCGGTTTAAACCAGATCGGATGCGTTGTTTGGGGTAATTTGAGGGCATTTCTGTACTGTTTTTGGCTTGGGATTTTTTGAAAAGTGTCCTTATCACTTATTAGGCGTGCGGATGCGATGTTAAGGGTCGTTAACTTCGAATCGATACCTATTTCGGTATATGTTCATTTTTTATTTAAAGCAGACTGGGTGGGTCGTTTTGGGTTATTTGGGGTCATTTCTGTACTTTTTTGGGCCTGGTATTTTCTAAAAGGTGTCCTTATCTCCAATTAGACGTGTGGATACGATTTTAAGGGTCTTGACCTTCGAATCGATACCTATTTTGACCTATGCTCATTTTCGGTTTAATCTAGACCGAGTGGGTCGTTTGGGGTTATTTGGGGGCATTTTTATACTTTTTTGGGTTTGGGATTCTCTGAAAAGTGTCCTTATGTCTTATTAGACGTTTGGATGTGATGTTGGGGGTCGTGACCTTCGAATCGATACCTATTTTTGCATATATTCATTTTCAATTTAAAGCATACTGGGTGGGTCGTTTGGGGGTATTTCTGTACTTTTTTGGGTTTGGTATTTTCTAAAAAGTGTCCTCATCTCTTATTAGACGTGTGGATGGGATGTTGAGGGTCGTGACCTTCAAATCGATACCTATTTTGGCATATATTCATTTTCGGTTTAAAGCAGACTGGGTGGGTCGTTTGAGGTTATTTGGGGGTATTTCTATACTTTTTTGGGTTTGGTTTTTTCTAAAAGGTGTCCTTATCTCTAATTAGACGTGTGGATGCGATGTTGACGGTCATGAACTTTGAATCGATACTTATTTCGGCATATGTTCATTTTCAGTTTAAACCAGCCCGGGTGGGTTGTTTGTGGTTGTTTGGGTGCGTTTCTGTACTTTTTTGGGTTTCGGATTCTCTAAAAAGTGTCCTTATTGCTTATTAGACGTGTGGATGTGATGTTGAGGGTCATGACCTTCGAATCGATAATTATTTTGGCATATATTCATTTTCGGTTTAAACTAGATCGGGTGGGTCGTTTGGGGTTATTTGGGGGCATTTCTGTACTTTTTTGGGTTTGGTTTTTTCTAAAAAGTATCCTTGTCCCTTATTAGAAGTGTGGATGAGATGTTGAGGGTCGTGATCTTCAAATTGTTACCTATTTTGACATATGTTCATTTTCGGTTTAAACCAGACTGAGTGGTTCGTTTGTGGTTATTTGGCGGCACTTCAATACTTTTTTGGGTTTAGTATTTTTTTAAAAAGTGTCCTTATCTCTTATTAGACGTGTTGATAAGATGTTGACGATCGTGACCTTCGAATCGATACCTATTTCGGCATATATTCATTTTTGGTTTAAACTAGACTAGGTGGGTCGTTTGGGGGCATTTCTGTACTTTTTTGGGTTTGGGATTCTCTAAAAAGTGTCCTTATCTCTTATTAGACGTGTGGATGTGATGTTGGGGGTCGTGACCTTCGAATCGATACCTATTTTTGCATATATTTATTTTCGGTCTAAAGCAGATTGGGTGGGTCGTTTGGGGTAATTTGGGGGTATTTCGGTACTTTTTTGGGTTTGGTATTTTCTAAAAAGTGTCCTAATCTCTTATTAGACGTGTGGATGCGATGTTGATGGTCCTGACCTTCGAATCGATACCTATTTTGGCATATGTTCATTTTCGCTTTAAACAAGACCGGGTGGGTCGTTCGGGGTTATTTGGGGGGTATTTGTACTTTTTGGGGCTTGGGATTTTGTAAAAAAGTGTCCCTATCTCTTATTGTACATGTGGATGCGATGTTGATGGATTCGTGGACCTTCTTGGAATCGATACCTATTTTGGCATATATTCATTTTTTGTTAAAACTAGACCGAGTGGGACGTTTGGGGTTATTTGGGGGCATTTTTATACTTTTTTGGGTTTGGGATTTCTAAAAAGTGTCCTTATCTCTTATTAGACGTGTGGATGGGATGTTGAGGGTCGTGACCTTCGAATCGATACCTATTTTGGCATATATTCATTTTCGATTTAAAGCGTGGGTGGGTCGTTTGGGGTTATTTGGGGTCTTTTTGTACTTTTTTGGGTTTGGTTTTTTCTAAACGTGTCCTTATCTCTAATTAAACGTGTGGATGCGATGTTGACGGTCGTGACCTTCGAATCGATACTTATTTCGGCATATGTTCATTTTCAATTTAAACTAGACCGGGTGGGTCGTTTGAGGTTGTTTGGGTGCATTTCTGTACTTTTTTGGGTTTGGGATTCTCTAAAAAGTGTCCTTATCGCTTATTAGACGTGTGGATGTGATGTTGAGGGTCTTGACCTTGAATCGATAACTATTTTGGCATATAATCATTTTTTATTTAAACTAGACCGGGTGGGTCATTTGGGGTTATTTGGGGGCATTTCTGTACTTTTTTGGGTTTGGTATTTTCTAAAAAGTGTCCTTGTCCCTTATTAGAAGTGTGGATGCGATGTTGAGGGTCGTGATCTTGAAATCGTTACCTATTTTGATATATGTTCATTTTCGGTTTAAACTAGATCGGGTGGTTCGATTTTGGTTATTTGGCGGCATTTCAGTACTTTTTTGGCTTTGGTATTTTTCCAAAAAGTATCCTTATCTCTTATTAGACGTGTAGATAAGATGTTGATGGTCGTGACCTTCGAATCGATACCTATTTCGACATATATTCATTTTTGGTTTAAACTAGACCGGGTGGGTCGTTTAGGGTTATTTGGGGGCATTTTTGTACTTTTTTGGGTTTGGGATTCTCTAAAAAGTGTCCTTATCTCTTATTAGACGTGTGGATGTTATGTTGAGGGTCATGACCTTCGAATCGATACCTATTTTGGCATATATTCATTTTCGGTTTAAAGCAGACTGGGTGGGTTGTTTGGAGTTATTTGAGATTTTTTCTGTACTTTTTTGGGTTTGATATTTTCTAAATGGTGTCCTTATCTATAATTAGACGTGTGGATGCGATGTTGAGGGTCGAGACCTTCCTACCGATACCTATTTTGACATATGTTCATTTTCGATTTAAACCAGACCGGGTGGGTCGTTTGGGGTTACTTGGCAGCATTTCAGTACTTTTCTGGGTTTGGTATTTTCTAAAAAGTGTCCTTATCTTTTATTAGACGTGTGGATGCAATGTTGACAGTCGTGACCTTCGTATCGATACCTATTTCGGAATATGTTCATTTTTTGTTTAAACCAGACCAGGTGGGTCGTTCGGGGTTATTTGGGGGCATTTCTGTACTTTTTTGGGCTTGGGATTTTCTAAAAGGTGTCCTTCTCTCTTATTAGACGTGTGGATGCGATGTTGAGAGTCGTGACCTTCGAATCGATTCCTATTCCGACATATGTTCATTTTTGGATTAAACTCGACCGAGTGGGTCGTTTTGTGTTATTTGAGGGAATTTCTGTACTTTTTTGGGTTTGGTATTTTCTAAAAAGTGTCCTTATCTCTTATTAGACATGTGGATGCAATTTTGAGGGTGGTGACCTTCGAATCGATACCTATTTCGGCATATGTTCATTTTTGGTTTAATCCAGACCCGGTGGGTCGTTTGGGGTTATTTGGGGGAATTTCTATCCTTTGTCGGGTTTAGGATTCTCTAAAAAATGTCATTATCTCTTATTAGACTTGTGGATGCGATGTTGAGGGTCGCGACCTTCAAATCGATACCTTTTTCGGCATATATTCATTTTCTGTTTACACTAGACCAGGTGGGTTATTTGGGGTTATTTGGGGGCATTTCTGTACTTTTTTGGGTTTGATATTTTCTAAAAAGTTTCCTTATCTCTTATCAGACGTGTGGATGCGATGTTGAGGGTCGTGACCTCCGAATCGATACCTATTTTGGCATATGTTTATTTTATGTTTAAACTAGATCGGGTGGGTCGTTTAGGGTTATTTGGGGGCATTTCTAAACTTTTTTGGGTATGGTATTTTCTAAAAAGTGTCCTTATCTCTTATAAGAAGTGTGGATGCAATGTTGAGGGTCGTGCCCTTCGAATCGATACCTGTTTCGACATATGTTCATTTTTGGTTTAAACTAGACTAGGAGGATCGTTTGGGGTAGTTTGGGGGCATTTCTGCACTTTGTTGGGTTTTATATTTACGAAAAAGTGTCCTTATTTCTTATTAGGCATGTGGATGTGATGTTGAGGGTCGTGACCTTCGAATCGATACCTATTTCAACAATGTTGATTTTCGGTTCAAACTAGACTGGGTGGGCCATTT
>NW_025318166.1:0-12878 GCF_018873765.1 Telopea speciosissima
AAGCACACCAAAATCTAAGGCTTCCTACAAGCCCAATGCTAGAGTGATTAGTAGGTGTGTTACCTACAATATCTACCCCAAGGGCAGGAATCGGGGTAGCATATCTATGATGAGAGCCTACATCACTTATTGTCTCCTGGGAGCTGGCAGAGGGGGTCCAGTCATCAACCACCCATATCTTTTACTCTAGGTTATGCTATATCATACGCAGAACCCATCGGATGGGAACCTTCCATATGGGAAGTTCCTTACCTTAGTTTTTTGACATTTTTAGGTTCCCCTAGAGGGTGAGTACATGGAGAAGGACAAATCTAGGCCTATTGATAAGACTTCCATTCTGAAGATGAAGGTGCCTGGGGAGGATCCACCAGAGGATGAGGAGCAGATAGAGTTGCTGCAGGGAGATGAGGGGTTGGATACGGAGGAGCAGGGTGATGATGTGCATGATGAGGGGACGCACGGAGTGGAGCAGGTGACATCGGGGGCATGCACGGAGAGGAGCAGTTTGTTGGTTCACAGGATGTGAGTCAGGGTGACTTTGAGGATGTTGACACTTGGTATACTGACTTACCTGCTTATGAGGCAACAGGTGCCACCAGTTCTCAGATTCCAGGGCCTTTCGAGTAGGCGCAGATGATGTCACATTTCCAGAGCCTCGGTACCCAGCTTTCAGATATGGCGAATATGATGGATCGGGGCTTCACTTCTTTGGAGAGCAGGGTAGGATCTATATAGCAGCGCCAAGATTTTTAGGACAGATTCTACAGGGTTGACTCTCGCTAGACACAGCCTCCTCCGAGCGAATTACCTCCTACTGAGTAGTTCCTGTCGATTTATGCTACGTGGTTATGACTGTCTTCTTTTTTTATACTTATGTACTTTTCTTTCTTTGGGATGTATTTAGTTTAGTGTTTGTTTTTTTGTTTTTTGTCAGCTTATGTAATTATTGAATTGCGGTTCATGTAATTAAAGCTTATGTAGTAGCTTAGCCACAGTCTTCTTTAGTTTTTAATGGAAATTATGCACTTTTGTTTACTTACATCTACCTCTGTCAAACCCTACCCCTGACAAGTCAGAATTTTGGTTCAAGGACAGGAACCCCTGAACAGGCAACCAGGATCACTGTGGAGCATCACTCCAGTGACATGCATTAATAAAGAAACCCTATGCATGTCCTCTTTTATACCTGTGAGAAGATGGATTGTGGACCCCTGCTCTTACATAGCCCACAGCCTGATGTATGGCTTGAACCCCAGGTATTCTCTCTCCTCCTTAAAGTGGTCGGACCCACCTCTGGAAAATCATGTAAAAACCCATAATGGGCATATGGGGACAATACCCTAACCCGGGGTCAAACCCCTGTGCTGTTCCCCTTTGAATTCTGTTGTTGGAATTCTCTGGGCGATGGCACTGGGCAATGCAGCAAGGCCCAGAGACATCGCCCAGTGGCTGTTTTTGCACATTTTTAATTATTATAAATGTGGGGACCACCCAACAAGACCATGAACACCCTCCACTGAAAGAGGGGAGTCTGAGGGACCACCTCATACCCCTGGTTCAATGTGGACCCCACCAGTGAACCAAGAACTAAACAGAATTAGTTCCAAAAATCAATTTTTTAAAAGAGGGACTGAAGGCAAATGGGCCTTAGTTGGCCTTGGCTTATAAATAGAAGACCTTGGGCTCATTTTAGAGCCCTTGGCAGATCTGAATCTGAGAGAGAAAGGAGAGGAAAAGAAAAGAGAGAAAGAAGAAGAAGGAGAAGAAGGAAGAAGGAAGGAAGGGGAGAGGCTGCTGCCATCACCCATAGAGGCCGGAACCGAGCTTCTCCAAGCTCCCTCAGGTATAAAAATACCTGTTTATGCCTGCTGTTCTCTTTCCCCTTTATGTTTTCTATGTATTTGCTTCCTGGGCAGCCCAAAATAGCTTGGGTATGCCCAAGCTTGGTCTGGATCAACCATGCAAACCTTGTGCATGATGGATCTAAGTTTGTTATTGAAAATAAGCATTTAGATATGGTATTTTGCTGGCCGAATTTAGGCTGTGCCCATCTGCACTGCCAGATGGCCCTACTGAAGCCTGATTTGAAACCCTGGGTGCTGGACAAGGCTGTAGAGACCCAACCCTAGGTGGTTGCAACCTTGAACCACCAAGATTCATGCATTTCCAGCCCTGCATGTGGCTAAAATCAACTCCCAAGCTTAGCCAAAACCTTGAACACTATTCACCAATTTTACTTGGGCAGCTATAGTCAGCCTGACTGGAACCCTGATGGAGAAACCAATTGGACCATGATGTAGACCATCACTAGGGCTACACAACACCCTTGACATGCAGAGGATCAGGTGTGATCCCAACCATCCAAGCCCAGCCTTAGAAACTCAGCCTGTATCGATGCACCGCCCAGTGAAGGGAATTTGGCTGGAATGATGGACAGACCTGGGGGATTTCACCCACATACCCCCTGGACACTGTGGGAAGGCTAGAAATTACCAAAAAGCCCTTCCTCACATCTGTTCTTATTTAGAAATGATTTAGTGGGCCCCGCATGTGACTGTGCACTGTTGTGTTTGATTCTACATCACTGACTTAAAGTGGATAGCAGTGTAATTATGTCATAGACTATAGTGGGACCATGTTCTGACCTAGTGGCAGGTACTGGTATTACAAATCACCAATTTACCCCTATGCCCTGGCACTGGCCCATGCACCGAAACATTACCTAAGGCCCGGTATTTCCAAATGAGACCAACTAAACCCCGGGTCAACTCAGTAAGTTAGGTTAACCCTAGGACTTCTAGTGACAGGCTGATAACTTAATATGGCAACTTTTGATTTACATCTAGGACTTGATCCCGAGCTCGAGGACAACAACCAGACAACTGCTGGAACTGAATTTGTGACTGAGTACCTAGAGCCAAGTACTGGTGAGTGAATAATATTATCGTATGTGTAAATGTAATTATGATCTGATGCCGGCTATTAATAATTGAATCATGAATGTTGTGTTATTTACTTATAATTCAAGTTACTGAAATCACTGCATAATGTTTGTTGTTGATCAACACTGTGAATTCTATATGATGGTTGTGATTGCTAGACTAGATGCCGTACTCGGCTTGGAAATGGGGCCTGTGGTAGCCCGTATTATGGGGTACGGTTGACACCACTGGACTCATACGATGCCATATAGACATGGGGCTAGAGTTCATCACCCATGCTACGCACCCTTGCCAGCAGGGGTTAAGCTACTGGATGCCTGTGGGGACAATTATCAGGGAGTGAAAAAAAAAAAGAAAGAGAATAAAAGAACACCGGAATGGTGCATAAATAAAAGAACACCGGAATGGTGCATGAGGGAAGAGATGGTTGTCCCCCTGGATAATCACAGAGGGCTGGTCAGGCTGACCAAGGACTAGTGCACTGGGGCTGACTGGTCCTCTCCGACAACTCAATAGGCGTATCGCAGGAAGAGGTAACCAAGCCCGCACCAAGGATACACGTATTGGGGATTGTAGTAGCACAGACCTGACTTACCAAGCCCCCTGGACACTGTGGGAAGGTTGGAAATTACCAAAAAGCCCTTCCTCACATCTATTCTTATTTAGAAATGATTCGGAACCCTAGTGGGCCCCGCATATAACTGTGCACTGCTGTGTTTGATTCTACATCACTGACCTAAAGTGGACAGCAGTGAAATTATGTCATAGACCGTAGTGGGACCATGTTCGATCTAGTGGCGGTGCGGTATTACAAATGACCAATTTGCCCCTGTGCCCGGCAGCGGCCCATGCACCGAAACATGACCTAAGGCCTGGTATTTCCAAATGAGACCAACTAAACCCTGGATCAACTCAGTAAGTTAGGGTAACCCTAGGACTTCTACTGACAGGCTGATAACTTAACATGGCAACTTTTGATTTACATCTAGGACTTGATCCCGAGCTCGAGGTCAACAACCAGACAATTGCTGGAATTGAATTTGTGACTGAGTACCTAGAGCCAAGTACTGGTGAGTGAATAATACTTTCATATGTGCAAATGTAATTATGATCTGATGCTAGCTATTAATAATTGAATCATGAATGCTGTGTTATTTACTTATAATTTAAGTTACTTAAATCACCGCATAATGTCTGTTGTTGATCAACACTGTGAATTCTATATGATGGTTGTGATTGCTAGACTAGATGCCGTACTTGGCCTGGAAATGGGGTTCGTGGTAGCCCGTATTATGGGGGATGGTTGACACCGCTGGACTCATACGATGCCATATAGACATGGGACTAGAGTTCATCACCCGTGCTACGCACCCTTGCCAGCAGGGGTTAAGGTGTTGGATGCCTGTGGGGACAATTATCAGGGAGTGAAAAAAAAAAAAGAAAGAGAATAAAAGAACACCGGAATGGTGCATGAGGGAAGAAACGGTTGTCCCCCTGGATAATCACAGAGGGCTGGTTGGGTTGACCAAGGACTAGTGCACTGGGGCTGACTAGTCCTCTTCGACAACTCAATAGGCGTATCGCGGGAAGGGGTAACCAAGCCCGCACTAGGGATACATGTATTGGGGATTGTAGTAGCACAAACCTGACTTAGTTGTATTGCTAGGTGGCTAATAATAAAGAATCTGGACTTGCATATCATGTAGATCAAGTGAACTGTGGATTGTAACTGCATATGCATGCATGATTGATGTTATTTGCTCATGAGTTCGGTGGGGCTCACACTCTGTTATATATTGCTTTCTTCTTAGATGATCCTGCAGGTGGATGCCGCTGTGGCATGGAGGGCTATCTCGAGGAAGAGAGTTTTGGTTGTTATGATAATGTTGGTGTGGACCCCGACGGAGGTCATACCTATTCTACGTACGTTCTCGGTGGTCATTACGGATGAAGACCATTGAAGCGTGCATGTGATGTTTTGACTGGGGACTCCTTTTGGGTTTTTTGGAGTTATCCCCATTCTGACTTGGTTATTGTAGTTTTCTTTTCTTTTCCTTTTTGGGGTTGAGAATGCTCGCCCTGTATATATTTTTGTACGTAGTACTGTTCTTATCAACTTTTGTTTCTTTGTTGTGGGTTGTGCGTGCCTGGGAGATTTATCAAACAAGACTTATTATGTATATATTATCACCATTTCCCGTATCGCTATGTTTCCTTTTTACTTTTAAATTGTAGACGTCCTACACTACTCTGATCTTACTTATGGCTAAGATGTGGATATGGTTCCATAATCGTAAGCACTACTTCTAGATCCATGGGATTTGGAAGATTACTGTTACGCAATTCGGGTCACCTACCCAATCCTCCTAGGGGGTGGTTTGGGGTGTGACAACCTCCCTTGTAACTCTTAACTTTTTACTTGTTTTTAATATTTGTGGCTTATTAACCCTAATCTGCATTCCATGAATGTAAGAAGAGCCTCACGCTCTGATACCATGCTCTGTCACACCCCAAACCACCCCCTGGGAGGATTAGGTAGGTGACCCGAATTGCATAACGGCAATCCGCCAAATCTCACGGATCTAGAAGCAGTGCTTACATTCATGGGACCACATTCATCACTTTACCATAAGCAAGATCAGAGTGCTGCAGAATAAACTACAATTGCAAATACAAATAGAAAGCATAGCAATATGGGAAATGATGATAATATATACATAGATAAGTTTGTCCTGATACATTTTCCAACTACCCACAAACTGAAAGTAAGACTGATAAGAAACAAAACCAAGGAAAATACATACATAAATATGTATAGGGTGAGCTAACTCAACCCCAAAAAGAAAGTAAGAAGACTACAATAGAACCACAGTCAGAACGGGGATAAACTCCTAACAAAAACAAAAAGATGTCCCCAAGATAAAAAGCATCAAGTACGCTCCTCAACGGTCTTCATCAATGACCACCGAGAATGCACGCATCACTCGCACGACCTTCGTCAGGGTCCATACCAAGATCATCATAATAACCAGGGCTCTCCTCCTCGTAATGAGCCTCCATGCCACAGCGGCATCGATCTGCAAAATCATCTAAGAAAAATAATGTATAACAGAGTGTGAGCCCCACAGAGCTCATGAGCAGAAATATCATCATGCATGCACTTGCAATCACAATCCACATGATCCTACATGTATGCAAGTCCAGATTATTATTAGCCACCTAGCAATACAACTAAGTCAGGTCTGTGCTACTACAATCCCCAATACATGTATCCCTGGTGCAAGCTTCTAACCCCTTCCCGCAATACACCCATTGAGTTGTTGGAGAGGACCAGTCAACTCTTGCATTCATTCACCAAGGTCAGCCCGACTAGCCCTCTGTGATTAACCTGTAGGGTAATCCATCACATTTTCTCATTTCTTTTCTTTTCTGGCATATAGCCCGGCATATAGCTCAAAATCACCATTCCGGTGTAAACACATTTCTTTTCATTTCATTTCATTTCTTTTCTCATAGACATATATGGTCACCCTCACAGGCATCCAACACCTTAACCCCTGTTGGCAAGGGTACGTAGCACAAGTGATGAAACTCTAACCCCATGTCTATATGGCATCGTATGAGTCAGGTGGTGTCAACCGCATCCCATTCAACGGGCTACCACATGCCTCATTTCCAAGCCGACTATGGTATCTAGTCTAACATTCACATTCATCAGATAAGGTTCACAGTGTTGTTCAACAGACAAGCAATGTGTAATAAATTGAATAATTGAACTTAATTTAATAAACACAGCATTAATATTTGAATTTAATTGCCGGCACAGCATCACAGATTACATGTACATATATAATAATATTTCACTCACCTGAGTTTGGTTCTAAGACCTCGATCGCAAACTCAGTTCCAATAGCAGTCTGGTTGTTGACCTCGAGCGTGGGATCAAATCCTAAATATAAATCAGAAATTGTCATGTTGAGTTTTCAACCTATTTCTGGTAGTCCTAGGGTTAACCTAAGCTTACTGGGTTGACCCGGTTATTCAGTTGGTTCTCACCTGAAATCCTCTAGGACTTGCACTGGGCCTTAGGTCTATGTCCCGGTGCATCATCCAGAGATGGTGGTCTAGGGGTAAAATGGTCATTCTTAGTAATTGTACCTGACCCTAGGTCAGATTATAATCACAGTGCTGTCTACAGCTTGTCTGTACTGTAGGACCAAGCACAGCAGGGTTTCCTTCATTTGCGGGGCCCACTTGGGTTCCAAAGCCAATCCTTTTTAAGGACAGATGTGGAAAAGGGCATTTAGGTCATTTCCCATCTTCCCACACTGTCACATAGCCATTGGGTGAGGTCCCCAAGGTCAGATTGCAAAAACTGCAGCAAATCCTTCACTGGGCGATGGCTCTGGGCGTTGGGTGCATCGCCCAGAGTCTGCAAATCGACAAAGGGCTGAGATCCCAAGGTTGGGCTTCATAGGCAGTGTTCTCAACATTGCCCCATGCATGTTAGGGGGTCAAGTAGCCCTAGGGATGATCTCTATTTTG
This sequence comes from Telopea speciosissima, assembly GCF_018873765.1. Classification (NCBI taxonomy): domain Eukaryota; kingdom Viridiplantae; phylum Streptophyta; class Magnoliopsida; order Proteales; family Proteaceae; genus Telopea; species Telopea speciosissima. The sequence continues at coordinate 7,488 of NW_025318166.1, forward strand.
GTCCAGATGGGTTCTCCATCGGGGCCACCATTTGGCTGCCAGAGGCTGCCCAGACAGCCCAGTGAATAGTATCATAGGGTTTTCTCCGGGCATGAATCTCAGTTTCAGTCATATGCAAGGCTGGAAACAGATGTAATATGGTGGTTCATGGCTGCAATTACCTAAGGTTAGGTCTGTGTAGCTATGGCTTGCATCCAGGGTTCCAAACAACAAGCCAACAATGGATCTGGGCAGTGCAGCCATGCACAGCCAAATTTTGCCTTCAAGAACAGCATAACAACCTTATAAAATATAATAAAAATAACAGATCTCCCATGCTCTATGCTTGCATGGCAGATCTGGAACCATCCATTGCATTTCCCAGCTATTCTGGGCTGCCAGAGAGCAGAGACATAACTAAAAATATGTATCCAAAGGCAATAGTAGGTAGGAACAGTTTGGTTATACCTGCCCAGGTCTAAGAAACTCGATCCAGCCTTGGATGGGGTAGCAGCCTCTCCTTCTTCCTCTTCCTTTTTCTTCTCTCTCTTCTTTCTCTCTTCTTTTTCTCCTTTCTTTCCTCTCTTCTCTCCCACGAATTGAACAGTGGCCAAGGGTTCTAAAATGAGCCCAAGGCCACCTATTTATAGGCCAAGCCCAACTAGGGTCTATTTGGCCATTAAGTCTTTTTTTTCCAAAATGCATTTTTAACCCTATTCACAGCCATTCTGGGCTCTGTGGTGGGGTCCACACTGAACTAGGGGTATGAGGTGGTCCCTCAAACTCCCCTCTATCTATGGAGGGTGCCCATGTCCATGTTGGGTGGTCCCCATTATTAAAATCCATTAAAATATGTTGTTTCACTCACTGGACGATGTCTCTAGGCCTTGTCTGCATCGCCCAGTGCAATCGCCCAGAGATTGCAGCAAAGCTGAATCTCAGTGGGGCTTACACAGGGGTTTGACCCTTGGTCAGGGCATTGTCCCCACATGCCAAATAGAGGGTTTTACACACTTTTTTAGGGATGGGTCCCACAGTTATGGAGAGGAGAGAGATTACCTGGAGTCCAGACATACATCATGCTATGAGTTGTGCATTTGCAGGGGTCTGCTATCCACCTACTGACAGGCATGTAGGAAGATCCACATAGGGTTTCCTCATCAATCCAAATCACTGGAGTGATACTCCATAATGTTCTTGGTTGCCTGGGTTCCTGTCCTTCAATCAAAATTCCAGCCAGTCAGGAGCAGGGTTTGACAATATGCCTCACGACAACTGAAGGAACACGAGAAGAACTACCCCACTCATGACTTAGAGTTGGCAGCGGTGGTTTTAGCGTTAAAAATATGGTGACACTACCTATATGGTGAAAAGAGCAAAATCTTTAGCGATCACAAGAGTCTAAAGTATTTCTTCACCCAGAAGGAGCTGAATATGAGACAGAGGCGGTGGTTAGAACTAGTGAAGGATTATGATTGTGAAATCCAGTACCACCCTGGGAAGGCGAACGTTGTAGCAGATGCATTAAGTAGAAAATCTCAAACTACATCTCTCGCTTCCTTGGCCGTAAGCGAGCAGTTGGTAGAAGAAGCTCGAAAGTTTGATCTGGAACTCGTGATCGAAGGAACGGCTATACAATTAGTAGCTATGGATCTACAACCGTCGATATGAGAAGAAGTAATTGCGAAGCAACCATTGGACCATGAGTTAGCCAAGATTATTTGGGAGGTTCAACAAGGAGTCCATAAGGACCCGGATTTTTTCTTGGCTCGTGATGGTGCATTAAAGTTTCGAGACAGTCTGTGCGTGCCTGATGATTATGATGTCCAAAACTGAATCCCAGAAGCACAAAGATGTACAAGGACTTGAAGAAGTATTACTGGTGGATTGGAATGAAAGAGACCATAGCAATATACGTGTCCAAATGCCTCACCTGTCAACAAGTAAAAGTAGAGAGACACCGACTGTATGGATTGTTGCAGCCACTCCCTATACCTAAAAGGAAGTGGGAAAGGATTACTCTGGATTTCATGACAAATCTACCCAACACCAGGAAAAGAATGAATGCGATATGGGTAATTGTAGACGGATTGATGAAGGCAGCTCACTTCATACCAAACAAGATAAGTTATTCAATGCAGAAGCTTGCCCAATTGTATATAGAAAATATAGTCCGCCTACACGGCGTGCCTGTCAGTATTGTGTCTGACAGAGATCCTCGATTTACTTTAAGGTTTTGGAGGAGTTTACAAAAGGCATTGGGATCTCAACCGAATCTTAGTACAGCCTTCCATCCGCAGACGGACGGACAGTCAGAAAGAACTATCCAGACTCTGGAGGACATGCTCAGAGCCTGTATTTTGGAAATGAACGACAGTTGGGATGCTCACATACCTTTGGTGGAATTTGCATACAATAATAGTCATCACTCCACCATTGGCATGGCACTGTTTGAAGCACTTTATGGTCGGAAGTGCCGAACCTCATTATATTGGGACGAGGTCGGTGAACGAAGATATCTCGGGCCAGAGATGATACAAGTAACATATGACAAAGTGGATGTCATAAGCGAGAAAATCAAGGCGGCCCAGTCAAGACAGAAAAGTTATGCGGATAATCGAAGGAAAGACATTGAATTCGAAGTCAGGGAAAAGGCGTTCCTCCGAGTATCTCAAACAAAGGGATTGCTACTTTTCAACAAGAGGGGTAAACTGAGCCCAAGATTCATCGGTCCTTATGAAATCCTTAATAAAGTAGGACCCGTAGCATACCTACTGGCATTACCGCCATCTTTGCTGGGCGTTCACGATGTTTTCCATGTGTCGATGCTAAGAAAGTACATCAATAACCCGACACATGTACTCTCAACTGAACCTGAACAGTTGGACATGGATATGACCTACGAAGAACAGCCTTCAGAGATATTGGATAGAAAGGAGCACAACCTGCATAACCGCACTATCGCATTTGTAAAGGTTTGATGGGGAAACAGTCCCATAGGGGAAGCTTCCTAGGAGCGTGAGGACGAAATGAAAGAGAAATATCCCCAACTCTTCAAACTACAAGGTAAGCAATTTCGGGGATGAAATTTTTGTAAGGTGGGGAGAAATGTCAAACCCTGCTCCTGACTAACTGGAATCTTGACTAAAGGACAGGAACCCCAGACATGGCACCCAAGCACACTGTGGAGTATCACTCCACTGATTAAAATTGATGAAGAAACTATGAGGATGACCTCCTATATGCCTGTCAGTAGATGGATCACTGATCCCTGCAGTTGCATGGCCCACAACATAATGTACTGCTTGGACTCCAGGTAATCTCTCTCCTCTCCATAATTATGGGTCCCACCCTTGGAAATGTGTGTAAAAGACCCTAAATGACAGGTGGGTATAAGGCCCTGACCCTAGGTCAAACCCCTGTGCAAGCCCACAGAGTTTCAGCCTTGCTGAATTCTCTAGGCGATCCACTGGGCGATGCAGACATCACCCAGTGACATCGCCCAGAGTCCAAAACAGCATTACTTAAAGAATTTAATTTGTGGGGACCACCCGTATTGGACATGGGCACCCTCCATAGGTTGAGGGGAGTCTGAGGGACCACCTCATACCTTTGGATCACTATAGACCCTGCCAGAGTACCCAGAATGGCTAAGAATGCAGTCAAAAATGCATTTTGGAAATAGGCCTTAGTAGCCAAACAGGCCCTAGTCAAGGGCTGGGCTATAAATACCAGTGCCTTGGGTTCATTTTAAACCCTTGGCTACTGTTCAAATCATGGGGGAAAGGAGAAGAAAGAAAAGAGAGAAAAGAGAGGAAGAAGAAGAAGAAAGAGAAGAAGGAAGAAGAGGAGAAGCAGCCCCACATCCTAGGCCTTGATTTCATGGCACCTCAGACCTGTGTAGGTATAAACAACCTTACTCTACCTACTGCCATGATGATTTACTATTTTTCCTCTTTGATTCTCTGTATTCTGATGGGTTTCTAGCCATTGGCAACCCAGAACAGCTGGGGACTGCCATGGACCATCTCAGATCTGCCATGCACGCATGATGCATGGAAGATCTGAGGTTTTTATGATGATATTCACATCTGTTTTTGCCTCTAGAACCAAAACCAGAGCTGTGCTTAGCTGCACTGTTGTGCTACACTGAAAATGGGCTGTTTGGAGTCCTGATTTCATGCCCTGGCTGCATGGGACCTAGCCCTAGGTGGTAACTGCCTTGGATTATCATTTTACACCTAAATCTAGCTTTGCATGTAGCTAAAACCAAGTTTTGTAACTGAAGAAACTGTGGGTTACTATTCACTGGGCTGTCTGGGCAGCCTCTGGCAGCCAAGTGGTGGGCCCAATTGAAAATCCATAGGGACCAGTGCAAAGGGTACCCCTGGGGGTCCAAAATGACCTAATATGCATTGGGAGAAGGTCCATGCACTGTCCATGGTTCAAAACCTAGGAATCTCAGCCTGATTCCAATTTTACAATCTCTGGGCGATGCACTGGGCGATGCAAACATCGCCCAGTGTGGGAAATTTTGCTGTTTAGATGATCTGACCTGGGGATCCTCAGCCTAGGGCTATGATACAGTGTAGGGAGGTGGAAAATGACCAGAATGCCCCTCCCCACATCTGTCCATGTGTATGAGTGCTTTGGGAACCCAAGTGGGCCCCAGAGGACTTGGAAACCCTGCCTGTGATGGTCTTGCAGCACTGTCAAGTTGGGGACAGCACTGTAAGAATAATGTGACCAAGGAACATGTACTAACGTAACACATGCCCAATCTGCCCCTAGACCACCAACTCTGGATGATGCACCGGGACATAGGCCTAAGTCCCAGTGCAAGGCCCAGAGAAGCCCAGAGAATTCCAAGTGATGACCAATTATACCCCGGGTCAACCCAGTGAGCTTAGATCAACCCTAGGATCTCCAAAAACAATTGGGAATATTAAAATGATAATTTCTGATTTATATCTAGGATTTGATCCCGCGCTCGAGGCCTACAACCAGACTGTAGCCGAAACTAAATTTGTAACTGAGTTCTTAGAACTAGACCCAGGTGAGTGAAATATTATTGTGTATGTATGTGTAACTGTATTATTATGCCGGCAATTAAATTCTTAAATTATAAATGTTGTGTTACTTAAATTCTGTTAAATTACTCAAAAATTATTACACATAGATTGTCTGTTGATCAACACTACGATTTGTACATGATGATTGTGAATGTTAGACTAGATGACATAGTCGGCTTGGAAATGAGGCTGGTGGTAGCTAGAAGTATGGGATACGGTTGACACCGCCTGACTCATACGATGCCATATGGACATGGGGCTAGAGTTTCATCACCCGTGCTATGCACCCTTGCCAACAGGGGTTAAGGTGTTGGATAACTGTGAGGACTGCCATAAAACC
>NW_025318167.1:0-12876 GCF_018873765.1 Telopea speciosissima
GCAGGCCGGTCATTTCGTGCCCGGCTGTGTCTGGGCGCAGGTACACTCCCAGACGCACGACTGGGTGGCTTTCTTTCTCCCATAAAGATTTCTCGTGTATTGTAATAGGTTCGGAGTGATGGGCATGTGTCTCACATGCTATGAATTCAATTTGAAAAACCGTTGTTAAGAACAAAAAGGAATCTGATTCCAAGCTCAAAGCGGCAAATAGGAGAGTAAAAGGAATTAATGTAGCTTTGGAGTGGTCTAAAAGCAATATGCCTAAATGAAGGGAAAGCAAAGAAAGCCAAAGAATCTCAATTCATCACAGCTTTTAAGGACTACTCCTGGGGTGGTGTGATCTTAACCATATTGTGAGACTCATAACATCTTTTTCTTTCAGACATCAGAATCAACCAATCTCCATTGGAACAATCCCTTAAAATGGAGAGCCCTGGTAGCAAAACTGTGCTCACAAAGTCCATTTTTCTTAAAGCTGGCATTCCTTTGGCTCTTTCTTTGGGTGGCTTGATCTACACTATGGTCACAACAAGAAGAAGACCACCACCTGAAGTTCCACCTGCAGAAACCCAAGTAGATGATGATGAGCAGCCTGAAATCGATTATCAAGAGGAATTTCCAGATAAAGAGAGCTTCCACAGCCTTGATTCAAAATCTCTACTTTCTAAAGAAGAAGCAGAACAGCAAATCACATGTACCCAGGTCACAATTTCATCAGAAAGTTTGCTAATTCGTGATGGACATGATCAAGAAGAGGAGCTTTTGAACCTAAGGAGGTGGATCATAGCTCTTCAAGACAAGGAAATGGAGCTTGAGATGCAGTTTATTCACTACTGTAGTTTGAAAGAGCAAGAATCAATTCTAATGGAGCTTCGGAACACATTGACTTCGGAGATTTCTCGTCTTAAATTGTTAGCTCTGGAGGCTAAGTTTATTGAGGTTGAGAATCAGAGAGTCGAGGCTGTGGTGGTTGAATATCTGAAAATCGTAGAGCAACTCAAATCTGCAAGATTGGAGAATGGGTTACTTCAAAGGAAGGTAAAGAAGTTTTTGACAAAGACTAGAGAGCATTCTCGTGTTCTTAAGCAACAAGCTTCTGCCCTGCAGTCTAGAGATGCTGAGATATTGAGAAATGAGAAAGACTTGGAAAGCAGTTTACAAGTAATAAAGGAATTAGAGGAAGAAATTATGGAGCTGAGAGGAATGCTGGTTCAATTGCAGGTGGAGAAAAAGGAACTAGTGGAGAAACTAGAGGTGGCAGAATCATTGGCTTCTTCAACCTCAAGGGTCTAAATCTTGTCTCCACCTAGTTTCTGAGGATTTCTTTTTTCTTCCTTTCTGTGTTCTTTTGACAAACACATAAAAGACCCAATTTGATCGTTCTGCATTGTAGGATCTAGGCAAAAAAAATTGCAGGAAAAGTTAAATTTTCTTGATCACAATTGTGAACTGTTTTGAAATTCTTCTTCCTTTTGCAGGAAAAGCTGCAAGAGAAAGAAAATGGAGACAATGATCAACTATTAACAGAGCTAGAACAACTCCAAAAAGATCGTGCTGCAGAAGTCGAGGAATTGATTTACTTGCGATGGATCAATGCGTGCTTGAGATATGAGTTATTTAGAAATCAAGAACAACAAAGAATCCACCATAATGATGAGGAGGAGGAGGAGGGGGAGCCATTAGAATTGGAATTCGAAGAAGATGAAGAGAACAAAAATTGTGGCATAGAGTATGATACAGATGGATCATCAACAACAGTTTCGAAGCACCATGAATCTTGCTTGGGTATAACAAGTGGTAGTGATCGTCCTTTTTCCAAAAGGCATAGGTTGCTTCGAAAACTGAAGAGATGGGTGGAAGGAGGTGATCAGAAATGCAAGAAATTATGGGATGACAAGGACAGACATCTTCAAAATAATCAAGGCACAAGTACTAGGCCTTCTGTTTCATTTGCGGCAATTGAACAACATCCGGCTGCAAGGAAGTCATGTTCTAGTGTATAACCCCAATGTCCCAAACTTTGCCCTAATTAAACTTTTCTCCTCTCGACTTTCGATTATTATGCCCGTAGTATATCTCTGACTCTGACGGTGTTAGCCTAATACTAGTTTGAGTTTGGAAAAGACTATTTTACCTTTGTATTAAAACATCAGAAATAAAATTACAATGCTACCCTTTTCTTCATCATCCATAACAGAGGAAACGAATCACCAGTCTTCATTTCCAGCGAGCTCCAAAGTATCTTTAGCAAACTTCAGCAAACTCCGACAGAAACGAAGGTCGTCATCACCGGCGAAAGTAAGTGTTTTAGTGTTTGTTACTCAAATAAACAAAATATAAGCTTTCACGAATCAAGACAATGACCGTCGCATTCTCCTTCTAATAGCTTTGCAATCAAGGCCATATGGCAACTAGCAAGATTCCAAAGAGTTTGAAAAAAATGATGGCAGCCCATGGATTCTGATTCTGTGTTGACGTTTTGGAAAAATGAGAATAAAAGAAAAGAAATAGGGATCTGATGGTTATTGGGAGAAAAAAGGAAAAAAGGGGGAAAATTACATGATTAGCTACTTTTGGGTTTTCATTTACAAAATTGTCCACTCTATGTTTGAGTTAACAAAAATAGACAAAAACAAGTTAACGTTTACAAAACTGGACAAAATAGTGCCTCTCCCTCCCAAAATTATTTTTTTAGACATTTTTACCCTTGCCATTGCCTTCTCGCTCAGGCATCCTCCGTTCCCTGCAACCCACCCCAGTCCGGCTGTCCCCACCACCGCCATTCTCTGCTACCCAAACCCGCCCCTCCCTTCCCTTCCTTGTGATTACCCAGGATGCCTGGGCGAGAAGGTAATGGCAGGGGTAAAAATGTCTAAAAAAGTAAGCTAGGGAGGGAGAGACACTATTTTGTCCAGTTTTGTAAACCTTAACTTGTTTTTGTCTATTTTTGTTAACTCAAACATAGAGTAGACAGTTTTGTAAATGAAAACCCAAAAGTAGCTAATCATGTAATTTTCCCAAAAGAATCAGAGAGGTGATGGGTTCAGCAAGGATAAGATGGAGAAAATGGGTTGAAGGTTTTAATTAGATTAGGTTTTAGACATGGAAGGAGAAAGGGAAGTGATAGGGGTGCAAGTTTGGCCCTGTCGACCCAAATTCGCCCTGGCCTGCCTTGAGCCCGAACAGGGCCTGGGCTGATGGCCCTGAGGGCGGGTTAGGGCTGAAAATTCTTGACCCTGAGTTAGAGTTGGGTCGGGTCAGGGTTGAGCCTAGCCCGGCCCTATTTTAAGTTATACTATAAAATATATTATATATGAAGATAATACATTTTAGGGAAAATTTCACGGACACCCCCTAAAGGTATCCAATATCTCAGAAACTTACCATACTTGGTCAAAATAGCAAACTTCCCCCTGACGTTAAGCAGGGTGACCCCAAAGATAAAATGTCGATTTTACCCTCTTAATTATTTTCCCTAAAATGACTAAGATTCCATCATCTTCCATATTCTTCCCGTAGAAGAACTCAATCACCGTGGGCGATCATCAGCTGCGCTAGCTCCAGCTCCAGCTTCGTCGAAAATCAAGTCCGACGATTTCTTCTCCGGCGACGTAGCGACAGGTATTTCTCCCCAGAGCTTCGGTAATTCCTCTCCATCGCTTCTCCTCTCCATCGTATTCGTCGTTCTTGTCCTCTCCATCGTGTCCATGAAATATTCCCTTTAAATGATAACCTCTCCTTCCATCTTCTTCCCTCTTCTTCCTTATTCTGTCTTGCTTCAACAAGAATGGAAAGTATTTTCGATTTGCCGGGGTAAATCACCGGGAACATTTTGCCGTCAATATTAGAGCAAACAGTGAAAGAAAAATCAAAAAGGGGATCACGAAAATCCCAAAACCCAAGTAACACTTGATCAGCAAATTTCTAAAGATGGGGTGTGTTGTAGTTGCAGAACTGTTTTCAACGGTAGGTCTGTAACTCATGGTAATGGAAGACTTTGAGAGTGAGACTCAAGGACTTTAATCGCCCTAGGATATATGGCCTATGCTCCAAGCTAGTAATCAGTAAGGAGGGAGGGAGGGAGGAATATTTCAATGTATTGATAGAGCTCAACGAATATTCAAGCAAAATGATTTTGAAAAGCTCTCAATTTCTATCTGTGACAAGGTGCCCTTCTTCGATTTTGAACTTTTATCTTGATTCTTCCTCACAGAACCCTACTTCTCTTATCCCCTGTTTTCACCCCTTCAGTATTTCGCTAGGCGGAAGGAAGAAGACGCAAGAACTGTGAAGTTGTACAGGCAATTGATGCCATTGTTGGACCCATTTCCATGCTCTAAAGACGGAAGAAGGAAGAACACCAACACCAGTATGTTTTCCCCCATCGATCTGTCATCATTGTCTCTCTCCTAAAATATCGTCAAAACAGAGATGGGCTCAAACTTGCAGAGATGAAATCTCTTTTCCTTTTATTTTTTTCCCCTCCTTTTCTTTCTGAAGTTTCAATCTGGATCTCTTACCCAACAAATCAACAGGACCTAAACGAACTAAATGGAAACAATTTTCTTCATCGACAAATCAATAAGAACAAACTATACCAGATGAAGACCCCCGGAAACGCAAAAAAAAGAAACCCCCCCAAAAATTTTAGAATTCCCAAACAAAACCTTAACTAAACCAGGATGACCCACAACCAAAATGCACCAAATAATTGTAAACTAAACTACAACTATGGAATAGAGAAAGGGAAAAAGAGAGATTGATTCATTTGTGGGTTTTTTTTTTTTGTCCTTGGTTTGATGGGTTTTATATATGATGAGGTAAGATGTGACGTTGCTCTCTACATTGGCATCGACAGAAGAAATCAGACAAAAAGGAGATGACTGGGAGGGTGGAGGGTATGGGTGTGGGGTGGAATCGCTAAGGTTTGTAGACCAGACGCCCTGTGCTTTCGGAGGCCGAGGAATTGAGAAGAACAAGTGGTGTGGAGCTGGCGACGACGATCTTCGAAGACGGCGAGCACAGAGGGGTGTTTAAGCAGGGAAGCTGCCTGGTCAGTGGTTAGAGTAGTGGAGAAGCCGTGAAAGCCGTGAACTGGGTGTTGCAGATCAGTCCCCTTCCCCGTTCTTGCTTCTTCCGCCTCCAGACCAATGAAGACGATGAAGAGAGGGGGTAATTTGGGGTTTTACCTTTAAGGGCATTATGGAAAGTTCACCCTTTGGTAAGGGTATTTTCATCATTATAAAAGAGTTAACAGACATTTAACTGCAGATACTAACGGAGTGCACTAAATTGAAATAAATTCATAAAAATAGGGGGTGTCTGTGACATTTTGACCAAGTATGGTAAGTTTTAGAGATATTGGATACTTTTAGGGGGTGTCCGCGAAATTTTCTCTACATTTTATTATAGTGTTATTTTACGAAAAATTGATGATTTTCTCTCATTTATATAAAAAAAAAGAAGATAATTTTCTCCCCGGTCCAGTCCAACCCATGCATTTCCTTCCCCCTCCCCATGATCAGGGCCTATCAAGGTTAACCCGACCCGACCCTGAGGGCAGGTCAGGGGCAGGTCAGGGTTGGAATTTTCAAGCCCTGGGTCAAGGTCAGGTCGGGCCTCGGCCCAACTAAGGGGAATCGGGGTTGGACTAGGGTTTTATAAAGCCAGTCCAACCCGACCTTGTTGTTGCCCTGGCTAGGAAGTGATGCCGATTGTGATGCAAAGAAAAGTGGAGCAGAAAATATAGAAGAAGAGGCAATTCACCCGGGCAGAGAAGAAGGATATGGGGAGGAAATGGTTCGGACATTGTTTTCCCCTGGTTCAAAGAGGTTGGCCATGGCTGTGCTCAGCTTCCTTTTTCTTGTTTTTTCTTCAAAACCTAGATAATCGAAATGATAATAGAAAAAAGAGAAAATTACATGCACCCCCCCCCAGATGTTTGTAACAATATCAAACCACCCCAAATAGTTAAACCTGTTACGTGCACCCACCTGGAATTTAGACAACTTACAATTAAGCTCCTACTGTGAACTCTAAAACGTTAGTTGTAGTTAAACTTTTTTAAAATCCTATTTTACCCTTAAAATTTCCCCATGGACCATTTTACCCTTATGAGACATAAGGGTGAGCCCTCTAACCCTTCTCCCATCTTCTAAACTTATCCCTTTCTTCTTCTTCTCCAGAGAACTACGAAGAGGGCAATTCATCGTCGGAGCTGTTGTTGCTACTTCCATTCATCGCCGAAGCTACTAGTGTTGCGTGAAATCACTGTCGGTAGCTTGCGGTTGCTGCTGCTGATGCTATTGTAGAGAGAAAATCGAAGCTGTATAAATCCCCAAACCGTGCACTGCTCTCTCCGACAGATCCATCTTCTCTGCGGCAATCTTCGAGGACATTTGGCCTTTTACTCAAGTAACTTTTCCCCCTTCAATCCATTACTAATTTTTCATGTTCTGTATAATGTAATCAAAATCTAAATTTGTTGTTAGATTTATACTGAGGTTTCTCTAATTAGATTTAGTTTAGATTAATTCTTGACAATAGATTTGATGTTGTAATTCGTTTTGATTTATACACATATATTATAGTGCAAAGTTCATTTCTTGATTCAATTTGTCTTATTGTCGCCCTTCTCTGTTGAAAGAGAAGTTCATTTTGTGAATCAATCGGCCAGAGAAATGAGTTTCAAATGTCTTTGTATAAATCCATCCCCAAACCGTGTTGTATGTGCCATTTTGATTGCTAATTTCCCAAAGATTTTGCACATCACTCCCCATCTCTGTTCTATTTTGGTTATGCTTGCTCTATATAATCAGTCACTCTATGATATAATTTGATATAGCATGCCAATTAGAAATTACACTGCATCCTTGTGTTCATTGTGCAAATTAATGAGATATGTTGTGTCAAACCATTTCCAGTCTCTGACTTCAAAGACATCCTTCCCCAGGGGAGTGGGGTAAGGAGGCTCACTTCAGGTGTTGCACAATTTTGTAGCTGTTCTGCTGTAGTGCAAGATCTGTGCTCTTTGCTGTGTCAGTGCTATTGAGGTCAACATTGTATGGTTATTATATTTTTCTCTTTGCTTGCTCTATATAATCAGTTACTCTGTGATATAATTTTCCCACTCATGGGAAGCATGAAATGAAGATGTAGAACTGTAGATGGTAAACCTACTTGCATTGTTTAGATAAATCCTTCCTTGAGGTACCAAGAAAATAGATTTTGATGTAGAACATGATTTATTCCATGCATCTGAGAAAGCCTGAGAAAAAGATCATTAAAATTAGAACAGCAGGAGCACTTCATAAAAAAAAAAAAATAACCCAAGTGAATTGCAAGTCATTTTCTTATTATGCTCTCCTTGTATTTAACATTAACAAAGTACAATTGTCCTATTAAAATGATAGTTTTGTTTTCACAGCCCATGGTAATTGAAACCTTATAGTTGCTTTCCATGTCTAATAATCTCTTGTCAAATATCTCATGAGTTTGATTATATCTAAGCTTATGATATGGAATAAGAGCTTATGTATATTAATTTCTTGTATCATTATGACCTTTTTCAACTGCTCTCAAATCATGAATGTAAGGTGTGCTATTGTATTTCATTGGGAGAATAAAGTGTTCAGAAAATATGTTGACCCAGACATGTATGGGTACTTGGACATGGTTTTTGACATCTACAATTCAGTCATTAACCATGTACCTGTAGGCCATAACGTAACCTTCAAAGTCAGATGTGAAATGTCTGATGGAGTGCTCAAAGTGGTGGCAGATGACTGTGCTATATATGAGTTGTTTGAGTTGATTGGGAGGGATGGTATCAATTTGCATGTATATGATCTTGAAACTAGCCTTGGTCCAATGGACAAGTATACAATCAACAACTTCCCTAATGGGATTGTTTATAGAGAAAATTTAGTTGAGGACACAGTTGACGGTACAGAGCTTGAGAGGAGTCAAACTAGAGTTGTACCAAGAAGGCCAAAGCAGAATGCTAGAAGGGGTGGTGCTGTTTGTCGGGTATCCACTAGTGCTAATAGCAGTGGTAGTGGATCTACTGAAAGTGCTAATGCTAATGCTACTGCATCTAGTAGAGGTAAAGTTAGTGCTAATGCTAATGCTGCAGTCTTCAGTGGAAAAGCTACAAGTATAGGTTTAGCCACCACTAAGGGCTGGAAGAAGACTTCTGATGTGCAACGGACAAGTAATAGTAGATTGAGATCAAGTCCTAATGATTTAAGAGCAGTTAGCCAGAGTGTTGCACAATCAGAGGAACCTGTGCATAGTTCAGGTCCATCCTCAGTTTCATCCAGTAGTGATGAAGATTGGAGAAACCAAAGTGGTGATGATGATAAGCCAAGTGATGATGAAACTGAAATGGATAATAGTGAAGGTGATGCAACTGATCTTGAAAACAAGAGTGATAGAAATAGTGAGAAGAGTTTTGATGATATATTTTCCAGTGAATTTTGAAGATGCTGTTTCTAATGACTCTAGGAGAGTAACTTTGGAAAAAGGATAAATTTTTAAAGATGTGTATCACTTCAGGTTTGTCCTATAGGACTTTGTGATTCAAGAGGGATTTGAGAGGTTGTTTGTGAAAAATGAAAGCTATAAAGTCAGTGTTGTATATAAAGCAATTGGATGTACTTGGAGAGTGTATGCTTCCCGTGTTTCAATGACCAACACTGCTAACAAGACTTTTATGATAAAGTCTTATATTCCAACACATACATGCATCAGGAGAACAGAACACAAGAGTGTTACATCAAAATGGATAGCAGGAAAATTTGCAAATCAGGTTAAGACTGATCCAAACATAAATGTGAAAACAATAAAGGCAGTTTTTGGTTCAACAGGAATTCAAGTCTCTTATATGAAGATGTATAGGACACGCAACATTGCTGTAAAAATTAATCAAGGTAACTTTGCACAGTCATATGCACTGTTACCTGAGTATGCTGATTTGATCTTAAAGAACATGCCTGGTAGTATAGTCAGGCTCCGTTATAATGATAGGCAAGACATGTCACAACTTCCAGTGTTTAAAAGGTTGTTTGCATCATTTCATGCATGCACTGAATGTTTCAGTAAGGGATGCAGACCATTCATTGGTATTGATGGATGTCATCTCAAGGAAAAGTATGGTGGTGTGCTACTGTCAGCCATATCTGTTGATGGGAATAATGCCTTGTTCCCCATTGCATTTGGAATAGTAGAAGTAGAATGCAAAGACAAGACTCTTTTTCCTTGAATGTTTACATGAGGGACTTGGAGATGCCAGTCATGATCAATCTCTGACTTTCATGTCAGACAAACAGAAGGTACTATATTATTTGCATATGTCGTTTATTTGTCAACAAGCATTTATATTTTGGTAATACTGACATTTTGATTATGTTGTGTAGGGACTATCTGATGCAATTGGTATGATATTCCCATATGCTCAACAGAGATGTTGCAGCAGACATCTATATCAAAATTTCAGAAAATTTTTTCTTGGTCCAATTTTGAAGCAGTATTTTTGGTCAGCATCAAGAGCCTATACTGCCATCCAGCTTGAGAGAGAGATGAATTTGATTAGAGAGCTTAACAATGAAGCCTATCAGTGGTTGATTAAGAATCCCTTAAGCATGTGGGTAAGGCATGCATTTGACGATAGAGCAAAGAGTGACCATGTCACTAATAACTTGTCTGAATCTTTCAACCAATAGATAGCAGACTTAAGGCACATGCCTATTCTTACCTTAGTTGACCAACTAAGAGTGAAGATGATGGAGAGATTGTATAGAATGTATGAGAAAGGCTGTGGTTATGACATAAATGGTATAGTCACAACAAATGTAAAGAGAAAGTTGGATATGGTGCAACAAAAGACAAGGGAATGCATTGTTCATCCATCTAGTCCACATACCTTTGAGGTGCAAGACATGTTTCAAGGTCGGTTCGTGATTAATTTGGTAGCTCACACTTGTACCTGTAGAATATGCAATTCTACTAGGCTGCCATGTAAACATACAGCTATAGCTATCACTTTCTTGAATGGAAAAATAGAACAATATTGTCATGCATTCTACAGTGTGAAGACATATATGGATGTATATAGTGGGATGATCCAGCCACTTCCTGATCTATCTGAATTGAAACCAACTTATCCTACCCAGCTAGTACAACCTCCAATTCTTAAGAGGAAACCAGGAAGACCTCATACAAGTAGGAAGAAGGATGGTGATGAGGTGACCAATCCGAGATTAAAGCCTATGATATGTAGCAACTGCAAGCAATCAGGTCACAACAAGAGAAAATGCCAGTTAGCTCCAGTCAAAGGCACTGGAACTTCTACCAGTCAGGGAAGTGGTATGAAGGTATATAACCTATATGCCTAATTCAGTAATTCCTTAACTGTTTCATGGAAATGCATTACTAACTCTCTCTTTCTTATGTTGTATGTCTTGCATATGTAGAGAAAGAAGGTGAATAAAAGCCAAGATAGTACCTGCAACTCTCAAAGAATTACCAGGTCACAGGCATCTAAAGCTATGTCACAAGAGAGTATACAGGAAAGGACTGTGACCAAATTGACCAAGAAGCATGCACACAGGAATGAATAAAGGGTAGCAACTAGAAAGATGGGCAGCTGAGGAGATGGGTGCAGAGATGTAGCTGGTTAGGAATTCAGAGGGTATTGAGAGGGTGTTGAGAGGGTGTTTAAGACTTGAAACAATGAATGTATTTGATTGGTTTGAATTATGACAAGTAATATTTGTGTGGATGTTTATTGGACCAATGGTTTGAATTATGACTCTATTATTTGTGTGGATGTTGAGGCATGATGGGTTTGAATTTGAACAAGTAATTTGTATTGTGTTGATGGTAATTAATATGGTTGATGATGGTAGTATAATACAGGTCTGTAATATTGTCTTACACATGGGTAAATGCTGTCCATTTGAACATTTAGAATATTCATGTGGAATTAGGTTCTCTATACAGGTTTGTACTATAGTCATATATATGCCGAAATGCTGTCCGTTTGAAAATAAATGTTCATATACGCAATCTAAAAGAATTAAAATCATTTTAGTAGTACAACATTTTAGTCACATTCAAATTAAAAGTACAAACCTTACAACTTAATTTTGTCAGTTTAAACAACAAACAACGGTACAAAGACACCACAAACTTACTTTCCTAACTCTATTTGTTAACAAATAGCACAAAAACCAACACAACCAAAGCTGTTACTACAAGCTTCAGTATTCCAATAGAGTTCTCCAATTCCTTCAATCTTTCCTTCACACCACGCATCTCTTCCCCACTCAGTCTATCTTCTAGACTTCTTTCACCTACAACCTCATGTGGATGGTCTCCAGGTGTGGCCAATACTGATGGTGGTGGTGGTGGTGGTGGTGGTCCATTTATTGGGTCACACCATTTGAAGAATCCACATCCATTAGGTGCATCTTTGCAGCAGTAGTACAACTTGTTATTATTTTGTGCAGACTCTGATATCCTCACTAATGCCCTTCGTTGACATCTACATTGTATGTTCAAATACAATGTTGAACCTTGGTTGCTCTCATTCACACTTGATGTTGACATCATTTTTACCTGCAAGAACAAACATGTTTGATCAGCAAAACTAGCAAGTGATTGCTTCTGGATAACTCAGTTTGATCAGCCAGACTACTCTTTGAAATCATGTTTAGAAAGTTCTACTTAGCATGAATACATGCTCTGCTCCCACATTAGTTCTGTCTTCAATAAGCTAGTTTTCAAAAGGCTCACATGAAAAATTGACGTAAAGACCATTCGGACATGGCCATTTGGGATTTGGGAAAACACAGCATAATGCATCTAATGCATTTGGGCATGGCCGTTTGGGATTATGGAAAACACAGCAATATGGTTAAGCCATTGACATAAAGACCATTCAGACATGGCCATTTTGGGATTTGGGAAAACACAGCATAATGCATCTAATGCATTTGGGCATGGCCGATTGGGATTATGGAAAACACAACAATATGGTTAAGCCATTGACATAAAGACCATTCGGACATGGCCATTTGGGATTTGGGAAAACACAGCATAATGCATCTAATGCATTTGGGCATGGCCGATTGGGATTATGGAAAACACAGCAATATGGTTAAGCCCTAAAATGCATTCGGACATGGCCGATTGGGATTATGGAAAACATAGCAGTATGTTTATTGCATCTAATGCATTCGGACATGGCCGATTGGGATGCTCAGAAGTAATAAGAAGAGAGAGAGAGAGAGAGAGAGAGAGAGAGAGAGAGAGAGATTTGGGTAAGTTCACCTGAACTTACCTTCGTCGGAGGGTGCTAGGGCCAGAGGAACTCCACCGTGCTTGGGTTGTCCTCTTCAAATCGCTGGACCTGCAACTCTCCTCAAAACCCTAACTCTTTTTTGGGGGGTTTTGAAGAGAAGAAGTAGAATAAGGGTAAAATGGGGATTTAAAATACTCACTTAACTAAAAGGGTACAACAGTCTTTTTACTTACGAAACTAACAGTTTACTAACACCGTGAGTCATTAGGGTGTTTTTTGAAATATTGAAACTAAGGGGGGTGGTTTGATATTGTTACAAACATTGGGGGGGGGGGTGCATGTAATTTACTCCAGAAAAAAACATGAGTTGCAGTAGTGACTGTTACATGAATCAACGATCAAAATCTTGTATTTGATGGCAAAATCAAACGACGACGATCGGTAGTGAAGTAGCAAGCGCGTGAGTTGTTAAATTTTTTTAGAGTTTAGCTAATAGTTTTAGTGCACCGTATTGATCATCTTTAAAATTGATACAGCACTGAATCAGATTCGTAATATTTAATGGACAAGTT
>NW_025318168.1:0-12861 GCF_018873765.1 Telopea speciosissima
TGGTGGGGCTTCCAGGATCTTTATGCTTGGCTGCTATTGGCTGTGCGATGAGAGAACTAATGTTAGCAGCCAAGAATGCCTTTTTGGGCACATTGGTGGTCCGCTTTTGGGTGCATAAGTCTTTGAGGACTTTAGCATAAGCGGGAACCTGGGCTATCGCATCCAGTAAAGGAATATTCACCTGAACCTGCTTAAAAACATCCAGTATTTTCTCCACAAAAGGAGGCTTCTTGCTAACCAACCTATTCGGGAAGGGGGGCAGGTGGGGTATAAACTCTTTCAGGGGTGGTCCTTTTCACTTTCTCAACAGAATCATCTTTGGTTTCCTTAACCAAATCATCTGGAATTTCTTCAGGTTCATCAAATGAACCGGGAACAGGAGGCACTACAACGGCCTCTTCAGAAGGGGGAGAATCAACAGGAGTATGAGATGGTAAAGACTGAGGGGTACTAACCTGTTGATACTCACGGCCACTCCGCAAAGTATATATTGCATTAACCTGACTGGAGGGCCCTTGATGCTTTTGGCCTGGTGCAACATTGAGCTGAGGAGCTTGGGTACCTTGCTGTATTAGAGCCTGATGTCTAGGATTTGGCTCAAATTGGCTAGGCAATTTCCCTGTTTCTCTCTCATGTATGATTGTGACGAGTTGGGTGAGTTACTTCTCCATATTATTATGGCTTGTCATGAGAAGTGCCATCCTGTTCTCTAGCTCACTTATTCTTGTTGCTTCTCCTGTATTGGTAAACCCTGGGGGTTGCTGATAAGGTGCAAGGAGAGGTGGCCTAGCAGCATTCAATGGAGGTTCTAATGGAGGACGAGGGGGGAAGGGGTGACGAGACATACCTTGGCTTTGTGGTGCAAAGTTGGGCCTTTGGAGACCAAGCTGGCCTTGATTGTGAAAGTTGGATGGGCCTGCTTGGTTCCCTTGATTCCCGGAGAAATTGGGGTGATTTCTCCATCCTGAGTTGTAAGTGTTGCTATATGAATTATTTTGGTAAAGAGCACTCACATTTTCAATGTTGGAATTACCCACAAAGGTGTTAGGGCATTCCTCCATAAGATGTCCAGGTGTATGGTACCAATTGCATATTGACAAATGGTTGACCTGGTTAATCGGTATAGGCTCTTTAGGGACAATGGACTCTAACCTTTTAATGAGGCTATCCAGTTTGACTTCCTTGGCTGGTACCCCCTCAATGAGGTACCCCTTAGTGGTCCTTTCAGCCTCTTGGGAGGATTCCCACTCCCTAGTCTTTTCAGCTAAGTTGGTCAAGAATGTCCAGGCCTCATTCTCATCAGTAAAAGAGGTAAAGCCTGTAGGACACATAGATTCTAAAAGCTGCTTGGTCTGAAAGTCTATGCCCTCATAAATAATTTGGCAAAGCTGCCACAAATCAATACCATGGTGAGGGCATTCTAAAAGGAGGTTGTGAATCTCTCCATGAATCTAGAGACGGACTCATGTGGTTTCTGCCTGAACTGGAGTATGTCGCTCTTGAGTTTATTGGTCTTGTGAAGAGGAAAAATTTTTCTAAGGAAGACAATGGTGAACTCATCCCATGTAGAAATGGAATTAGTTGGCAGTCCATAGAGCCACTTCTTGGCATGGTCCTTTCGGGCAAAAGTTATGAACCGCAGCCTAACTGCATCATCAGTTAAATTTTGAACCTTAATTAGAACACAGACCTCCTCAAATTCCCTAAGGAAAAGATAGGCATCCTCATTAGCCATCCCATGGAAGTGGGGTAGCATACTAATGAATTGTGTCTTGAGTTCATAGGTTTTCCCTGTAGTAATTGGCAGATTGATGCAAGAAGGCTTTGCAGCCCTGGTAGGGTAAAACCTATCCTTAAGAGTCTTGGGTTGTTGGTCACCCATGGTCAAAGGTGGGGTCAAAGGTGGTAGAGAAGGTGTTATTCTAATAAGACGGTTGCTTGAATTACGGGTCCACACCGTAGCCACCTAAACAGATATGAGGTCTCCTTTAGAAAAATTAAAGAAAAGTAAAAGACCAAAACAAGAGGGAGTCCAAGATAGATGGTGCATCTGTCCCTCAAGAATCGAAATAGTGGTTCCAAAGCTGTAAGGTTGC
This sequence comes from Telopea speciosissima, assembly GCF_018873765.1. Taxonomy (NCBI): domain Eukaryota; kingdom Viridiplantae; phylum Streptophyta; class Magnoliopsida; order Proteales; family Proteaceae; genus Telopea; species Telopea speciosissima. The sequence continues at coordinate 2,097 of NW_025318168.1, forward strand.
CATATAGGTTGACAGCAAAGGAACCTTTATAGTCTTCAATAGCCACCTACGGGCGACTCCAAATGGATTCTGATGTTGAGTGGAGGACTACTATACATTTCTATTTCCAATAGCACTCACTATGTCGCTTTCCTGTTATCAAAGTTGGTCACCTCCAAAGATAAGTCACGTGCCAATCCACCCAACCAAGTCATGATGCAGCGTCATAGGTAACTTAATCCTATGAGGGACACCAAAAGAGGTAGGGTTTGGGCATATGAAGGACTTTAGATTGGGCGCACAGTCTTTGAAACAGAAGAGAAATAAGATGAGGTTTTCAAAAACTTTTTTTTTTCAGAAAAAAGAAAAGGAGAAAGAGAAGAAACTAAAGTACTTCGAGTTACTTAAAAATCAGAAAAATAAAGTGGTCAATAATCTCCACGGCAACGGCGCCAAAAACTTGTTTGCACAAAATAATAACTGCAAGCGTACGGATTAATCGTAGCTACCGGTCGAACTTAAGGAGATATACGCCACTCTATTTTACTCACATTAAAGCATTGCAAAGTGAACCAAATTAATTAAAGTATTGGACTAAACTAATGATGATTAAACTAACGTATCCTAATTCACAAGCATCTATCGAAATTACGCATCTAACGAATTGAATTGGCGTCCTAACACACAAGCTTCTAACCTATCAATACTAACGCGAATTGGAAGGAAGAAGTCGCAGCTACACACCACAACCACATTAAATAACCAAAAGAAGAGTATGATAAAGAGATTAGAGAGGTGAAACCCGAAGGTGCTTGAACCGGACTGAAATTGCTTGCTTTTACCACACTTGAAATGACACTACCAAATCTGAAATTAAAACAAAATTAATTAAATTAAGATGTTTAACCTAATGCATGATAATGATAATAATAAAAAAAAAAACAGCATTCCACAAGCATGGAATAATTGGAGAGGTAGAGAATGAGAATAAAAATAATGGAGAACTGGAGTCCTACTAGAATGGAGAGAATAGAGGTGGTGAGAGTGTGATTAAAATAAAAATAATGGAGGAATTAGAAGGTTAAGAAGAAGAACTAAAAATAAAATTAAAATTAAGAACTAATACTCCCTTCTACCAAAGTTGAAAGTGCATGAATTAATTAGGCCTTGCATGAATGTGGTTGAAGAAGCTTGAACACTTGAATAATCCTTGCATGGCTTCCTCTTCCAAGTCTCTAATTCTTCTCACAAGGATTAGAAGCCTAGACTAGAAAACTTTAAAACTAAACTAGAATTAAAATATTACAACCAAATTGAAGACATAAATTGAAAGTAAAGCTTGAATTAAACCTATTACAACCATTAAACTAAGCTCATAAATCAAACTAGAAACTTAGAAAACCAAAAGTTTAGATGAAGAAGAGAGAAATTTTACTGAGTAATTGAACAACTTTACAAGAGAGAACCATGGGGTATTTATAGGGGGAAGAGGAGAAGGGAGAAGAGGGAGAGGGGCTCCACGGTTTTGGGGCTTCTCTCCCTCTAAAAACCGTGGACTCTTGGATGGTGGAGAGAATTTCCAAAAAAGAGAGAAAATAAAATATTCTCCTATCTCCCTTTCCCTTTACATAAAGCTTGAACCCCAGAAAAAAAAAGAAAAAATAGAAAGAGGGAGAGATAAAAAGCTTAGCTACATAAACCTTCTATTTTTCAAAAAGTGGACTTTCTAATTCTATTCTTGTGCTTCCTTTTCTTTGTAGGAGTCTTCTCCAAGTCATGTGATCAAGGCATCTTTGACTTTTCAACCTTCCATGGATGAGAGAATATTTTTCAAAAGAAATCTATCCACAGTATAATCAAGGATTTAAGTCTCGTACCGTATTGTGTCGTCTCGGCCGATTCGTCTCGGTATCGGTCGTGGTCGATACGATACAGGCCGAGACGTATCTTTTTTTTAAAAAATGCAAATGTCTCGACTGTATCGAGACGTATCGACCGAGACGTACCGATACGATTCGATACGATACGATACGATACGATTGATACGTATTGATACAGCCAAGAGTTTTTTAAAAAGATTATTTATTATATTTAAAAAACGATATGTATCGAGTCGTCTCGATATGTATCGACCGATACATACCGATACATATCGAGACGACTCGATGCGTCTCGATACGTATCGTTAACTTAAAAAACACATGGCCATTTCATTCTTTTCACCTAAAACTCGATTTCTAGTAGTCCTGGCGGAAAAAAGCTCTTCCCAGCTTTGAGAAACCCTTCCAAAAACACATTTAAACTTGCTTTTTGGGTAAGATTTCTTGAGGGCTTTTAATTCTTTGCCAAAAACGAACTTAGAGGAGCTGAAATCACATCATTTGGTGGATCTAACAGCCCACATTCGAATTCAAAAGCTGTTCTTGAAGGGTTAGGTAAGTTTTTTGAAAAAAACTTGAATCTTTTGCTTTAATCTTTGATTATTGGTATGTGTTTTGGTATGAATCAAAGAGAATATGTTAAACAAACATAGAAATTGCATTCTTTGTATGCATTTACAAAGATTTGGTTTCAAATCCATGTTTCTTTGACCATTTTTACCCAAAACCGAAAATTCCTTCTTTAAAATGAAATTTTTTTTTTTTCTTCTTAACTTTAAAACAAATGGTAATGTTTATAAGATATGGAGTACATTATGTATAGATGTATGACATCCCAAGAAGATTATACATTTACCCTAAATCTGTATTTTTTTTTTTTTTTTGGGTATTTTCTGAATTTATAAAATACTTAAAAAAATGTAAAAAATCTGATTTTTCCATCTATACTCTTTCATTATAGTTTGATAAAATGTATAATTGGCTGAAATAGAATCAAAGACTTAGATTCATATATGTAGTACATTATGTCATTTTTTTTCATTATTTAAAAAATTAAATAATGTGTAAATAGTTGTAGAAAATATAAAAATGTTTAAACATTGTTTAGGGCAACTTTGCTAGGTAGTAAATACATGAAATGATGCAATGCATGACATGCATCATAATGTTTGTCTATACTTGTATAAATAATAAATTATTGATGTGTGGATTTGAATATTGTTTAATATATATCTTATATAGTTATCTACTTTTGTTTGGTATTTAGGACGATGCCGCGACAACAAGACATTGGGTGGTCTTATTGTACCAAAATAAACAATAATAGATTGCATACACAATCCAACTTCTCGTGACACCCAACATCTTGGAGGTGGGTAACTTCGGCAAAAAGAGCATATGGCAGGAGGATATGAAAATGTTTCCAAGTGTACAAAGTGCCTGTAGAGTTAAGCAGGCAATGCAAAAACACCTTAGAGATTCAAAAAAAATCCAAGCAAGCACATGATGATGTTGATGCATTGGTGAAAAATTTGATGGAAGATTTTGAAAATTATGAAGGATCGGATATGGAAGCAGAGGAGGACCCAAAGTTGGCATTGGCGATGAAACAATTAAGACATAAAGCAAAAGAGCAACAATGGAGAGCTGAGCAATTGATTAGAAGTCAATCAGCTCAACCCAGGCAGGGCCCTGTAGATATTGGTGTTGGCTCCTCTTGTCGTCCATCTCTAAGTAAGGGTAAGCAGCCTGTTGGCCTTAGTAGAGCAACCAGTGTGAAGGGGATGTTTGACGGTTTACAAAGAGTGGTAAGGGTAAGAGAAAGAAGAGCCCGAGATATCGAGAGACATGGATCCTAATGTCTATAAGCGAGGGATGCTAGCCAACGAGAGGATTGAAGAAAGCTTTCAACCCAAAACACTTAGTAAAAGGATAGCAGAGCAATTTCGGATGGTTCCACGATTCTATGATTCCACCATATAAGGCCAAAGATCCCCACTTCAAGGCCATGGTAAAGGAGATTCAGCGGTGTGGGAAAAATGTTAAGCCACCCACACCTCATGAGATTCTTGGGCCTTACTTGGATGATATTGTCAAGAGGTGCATGAGTATGTAGAGAGGTTCAAGGAGAAGTGGCCACTATATGGAATGACCATCATATGTGATGGATGGAGTGGACCAACAAGATTATCCATCATCAATTTTCTTATCTATTGTGATGGAAGGACGATCTTCCATAAGTCGGTCAATGCATCTAGTGAAATCAAAGATGCCAATTACTTGTACAAGTTAATGGATGAAGTTGTGGAGGACATAGGAGAAGAAAATGTTGTCCAAGTAGTAACCGACAATGCAAAGAAATTTCAAGAAGGCTGGTTGGTTGCTTATGTTAAAGAGGCAACATCTATTTTGGACACCATGTGCAGCTCATTGCATAGATTTGATGTTCAAGGACATAGGAGAATTTCCCAAGGTCCAAAAGTTGGTTGGTAATGCAAGGAAAATCACCAACTTTATTTACAACCATAGTTGGGTTTTGGCATTGATGAAGAGTTACACACAAGGGGATTTAGTGAGGCCTGCAACAAGAAGATTTGCAACAAATTACATTGCAATTGATAGCCTCATTTCCCGAAAGCATGGGCTGCTACCGATGTTCACCTCTACTGAGTGGTTGACTAGCAATTATGCAAGGTCTGAAATTGGGAGATTTGTTCAAGATCTTGTCACCTCCTCAAAGTTTTGGGCTGCAATGGGCCAACTTTATAATGTTATGATGCCACTCTTTTGTCTGCTTCGAGAGGTTGATGGGGATAAAGAGAAGACCATGGGTAAGATGGTAGATGCCATGGGATGTGTGAAGAGAAAAATACATGAGAATAGCCTAACATTAAACAAGAAGTATTTGAAGATTATATCCGATCGATGGGAAAATATGTTGGTTCAAGATGTTCATTGGGCAGGTAATCTTATAAGTATATGACTTTGGTTTCATTTTAAACACTTAGTAGTTAGTAAGTTACTATTTATTTATTTATTATTAGAATTTATAGGTTTCTAACCATCCATTACAAACCAATGCAGCATATTATTTGAATCCGGATATCCAATACTCCAATGATATAGGGTGTAGACCGGATCTATTGCGTGCCCTAAGGAATGTTGTGAACAGAATGGAGCCAGATGTAGCGAAGGCCACACTTGCCATGGATGAGGTTAGAGCTAAATTAGTTGTTTAAATGATTGAAACCAAGAATAGAGTGATTGGTGGAAGTTGAACTAATATATATATTTTTAATACCTCTCCAGGCTAAGCATTTTCGCAGAGGCCGCTCGGTGGTTTCTTGATAGAATGGCTATCCATGCTAGAGCACACAACGCCAGGTAATTTAGGTTTACCTAATTTATTATATCATTTAAAATTTGTTTTAAGGTTTTGTCTTGTAATATTTCATTTATTATTGTCGCGGTGATTGGTGGCTCAATTACGGGGGTACTAGTGCTCACACTTAACCCGAATTGCAGTTTGAGTATTATCCCCGACGGCATCCTCTGGTGCTGCGACGTAACGTAATGAGTACATTCGGGTTGATACACACCAAACCCCTGGAATAGTCTCGATTATTCAAAGTTGGAGAAGCTAGTGTATGTCCATTACAACATGAAGTCAAGCTTAAATATTTAGAGCTGAAAAGAGAAGGAGATGATGTAGATGTCAACCCAATGGACATCGGCCACCTCTTGTGATGAAGATCGAGTTAGAGCATGGATAGAAAGATACCGATAAGGTATTGGTGATGGATCAATTAAGTGAGGATCGCTGAACAACCAAACCTCGATCCGGTGATAGAGAGCATCCTTCAACAGATGGATGAGGATGCGAACACGTGGCCCACCATCACAAGATCCTTGTCCCTAATGTTGAAGAAAATGAAGGTAGCTCACGAAGAAGGTTTAGTCGGAGGACGAGGTCGGGTCATCCGTATGGGGAACTTCAACAACATGTTGATGATGAGGATAAAGACAGACGATGGTGATGGTGATGGTGATGGTGATGGTGATGGTGATGGTGATGGTGGTGATGGTGGTGGTGGTGGTTACATTGCTGCTACTCGCTTACCGATCGCTGCTGCTTCGCGGCGATGATGATGATGATGATGATGATGACGATGATGATGATGGTAGTGGTGGTGGTGGTGGCCATGGTGCTGGAGGTAATGGTGGCAAGGATTTAAGTATCGGTATCGGGTATCGTATCGGTCAGGCGATTTTAAAAGACGTATCGTATCGTATCGGAGATACGTATCGATCGGTGCAGAAACGCATGAAAATGATCAAAATACACATGCAAATACACTTTTGGACACAAAAAACAATATAAACAAGTAATTTATGTCATATATCATGCATATATACTAAGAATTGATAATAATCAATAACCAGACAAGTGCAGCACTTTGAAATTGTTATAAAAGATTAAAAGATGAAATTCCTTACATGTAGAGTCACTCTATTGCCATGAAGAATGTCGGGGTGGATCAAAGTCATGTACTGTAAGGGTCTTTAACAATAGGAGCGACTAGGATGATGTTGTGTCTTGTCCAGAACATAAGCACAATATCGAGCCCGGTCAAAAATGCGATGGTAGTGACTGTCCCACTCGTAGTAGAATCGTGTGTACTGCTCTGGAGTGGCTAATGTTACGACAGCACTAGGTTGTGCTTGTGCTTGATTCTCTCCGTATCCATAACTTCCATACCCTACGGAAGCCCCATGTCCATGCTTTGAAGAAAAAACCCGATGCATAATGCCACGGCACGATGAAGCACCAGCATAATCGAGAACTAATGCTAAGTGACTCCATGCCACTTATAAGCACATCACTATCATATGGATTGCGGGAGCGCTTGGCAGACTTGCCCTTATGCGGCTTCCGCGAGTAAGTCTTATGGCCAGCAGGCTCAGGACCATGATCCATATCTTGGGTAGTATGTGTGTATCCTGCCTCACATGTGAACTGAACCCCAGCACGATGTTGTGAAGCCTCATGGCCACCACCACTACCTCCAACATCTTTGTAAATGCATACAAAGAATGCAATTTCTATGTTTGTTTAACATATTATCTTTGATTCATACCAAAAAACATACCAATAATCAAAGATTAAAGCAAAAGATTTAAGTTTTTTTCAAAAAACTTACATAACCCTTCAAGAATAGCTTTTGAATTCGAATGTGGGCTGTTAGATCCACCAAATGATGTGATTTCAGCTCCTCTAAGTTCGTTTTTGGCAAAGAATTGAAAGCCCTCAAGAAATCTTACCCAAAAAGCAAGTTGAAATGTGTTTTTGGAAGGGTTTCTCAAAGCTGGGAAGAGCTTTTTTCCGCCAGGACTGCTAGAAATCAAGTTTTAGGTGAAAAGAATGAAATGGCTAAGTGTTTTTTAAGTTAACGATATGTATCGAGACGTATCGAGTCGTCTCGATATGTATCGGTATGTATCGGTCGATACATATCGAGACGACTCGATACGTCTTGATACATATCGTTTTTTAAATATAATAAAATAATCTTTTTTAAAAACTCTCGGTTGATCTATACGTATTGATCGATCAGATGTCATTTGATGCGTCTTAATAATGCTCGTCTTGATACATATCGTTTTTAAATATAATAAAATAATCTTTTAAAACTCTCGGATGCGATCTATCGTATTGATAAGTATCGTATCGTATCGATGCGTCTCGGTCAATACGTCCCTGTCTGATCGAGACATTTGCATTTTAAAAAAAGATACGTCTCGGCCTGTATCGTATCGACCACGACCGATACCGAGACGTATCGGCCGAGACGATACGATATGGTCTGAGACTTAAATCCTTGAGTGGTGGTACTGGAGGTAGTGGTGGTGGCCATGAGGCTTCCATCGTCTTGGGGTTCAGTTCGCGTGTGAGGCGAGATACTGGCACTTCCGAATATTTTAAAAAAAAGTATACGTTCTGGCTGTATCGTATCGACCACGGCCGTCACCGAGGCGTATCGGCCAGGGCGATGCGATATGATGCGAGGCTTGCAATCATAGTGGTGGCCAGCGTAGGCTTAGACGACATCGTCTTTGGGGTTCGATTCACATGTAGAGGCAGGATCGTAGAATATGGATGCATGGTCACTGAGCTGGCCATAAGACTTACTCGCGGAAGCGCGTAGAAGCGGAAATCACGCCGAAGCGCTCCCGCAATCCATATGATAGTGATGTGCTTATGAGTGGCATGTGGAGTCGTACGCATTGGTCTCGATTATGTTGGTGCTTCATGGGAGCCGTGGGCATTATGCATCGAGTTCTTCTTCGAATTTATGGACATAGGGCTTTTGTAGGGTATGGAAGTTATGGATACGGAGAGAATCAAGCCTGAGCCACGACCTAGTCTTTGTCGTGACATTAGCCGCTCCCAGGAAGCAAAGACACACGATTCTACTATAAGTGGGAGAGTCACTACCATCAGTATTTTGACTGAGCTCAGTATTATGCTTATGTTCGGACAGTACACAACATCATCCTAGTCGCTCCTATTGTTGAAGACCCTTACAGACATGACTTTGATCCACCCCGACATTCTTCATGGCAATAGAGCGACTCTACATGTAAGCAATTTCATCTTTTAATCTTTTATAACAATTTCAAAGTGAAGCACTTGTCTGGTTATTGATTATTCACAATTCTTAGTATATATGCATGATATATGACACAAATTGCTTGTTTATATTGTTTTTTGTGTCCAAAAGTGTATTTTCATGTGTATTTTGATCATTTTCATGCGTTTCTGCACCAATCGATACGTATCTCCGATACGATACGATACGTCTCTTAAAATTGCCTGACCGATACGATACCCGATACCGATACTTAAATCCTTGAGTATAATTCCAAAAGTGCCCATGGAAAGTTGGAGGAGAGAGAGAATAAGGGTGATGACTAGGATTCCACTCAATCAATTAATCAAATACCCAAGCTGTCCTCTAAAAGTCGTGGAACCTTGGTGCTCAAAAATCGTAGACAATGTTGTCCCTTTAAAAATCGTGGAAGGTGTAGGCAGTGTGGGTCCTCCCATGTGGGTAGTAGCTCTTCTCTCTCTTCAAGATTGGAAAATCGCCGAAACTGTCCTGTACTTGCAGTAGATCTCCACCAATGATTCGAAATCCCTTCTTTAATGTCAAAAGTACCCTTAGGAAGTGGCAAAATGGCTATGGGCTTGCATTACAGCTCATTTCTGACCCATTATTCTTTCTTAGCTTGAAAAGAATAATCGACTACATGGAGGCCTAGACGAATGCGTAACTGAGTTCCGTCACGTCCATCTTGCTCAAAATTTAGTCCTCTTTACAGCCATGCAAAAACATTGGGCAGCTTTACGTGTAAATTTGGACATGCAGATCCCAATAGTCCAAAATAACAATAAATAGCCCAAAAACCTGAAAAGCACAAGAAAGCACCGAGTAACTCTATCCAATGTATTCACCCAATAAAACTCAATCCAATGTGGTAAAATGCATGCTTTATGCCCTAAGATTTCACACCTAAATGTGCTCATCAGATTCCCCCACACTTGAACGTTACTTGTCCTCAAGTAAACAAAAACAAAAAAAACTAATCTAGAATGCAGAAATCCTAACTCACTTTCGTAGGAATCACGGTTGCACTTAGCATGTGCAACAAGCCTTTGAACCCCTAGGTTACCCCTAGTGGACGAGTTTAGTCTTGTGGGTGTTTGCAGTGAATGTACACCCAAAATTCAATAAGAAAAAGAATGCTGCAAATTTTAATCATGGTATGAGTAGGATAGTGCACACAAGCTCTAAAAATGCTCAACTAAAGATCAAGGAGCTAAAGGTTCCCCCACACTTGAATTTTATCACCCCACATCAATTCACGTAACAAGCATGCATCAGGATTAAGGAATCTCCTCATATTTTCTGAACACTACTCATTTCAGGTAAACCACTCATAGCATCGATGGAACCAAAGACTTAGGCGTTGAGTATTTTTTATCATACTTTCTTTCCAGGCATTAAGGTAATACTTTTCTTTCAACAAGCAGAGGGTAAAGGAACAACTTGAGGAGGCAGTGACGAGTTCAATGGGAGGAGGAGAAGGAGAATACCATGATGATGATGATGACTCTGATGATGATAACAGTGATGACCCATCTATGTGCTTGCTGATATACATATACCACAGGAGGCTAGGGACTTTCAACGGTCTGTTTCGAGGAGTAAAGTTAGTTTTCGAGATGATCAGCAGAGACAGAGAGTAGGGGGTAGTGGAGGAGCTTGCACATCTGGAGGTTTTAGTTCTGGTGGGTTGTTTAATCCTTTTAAAAGATTACAAAGTATGAAGGCAGCTCCAATACCTCTAGCGGTACCAGTACCACCACCATCATCAGATCCTAAACTACATAAGAAGAAAGGAAGCATTCAACCCAAAATTAAAGGAGCATGGAAGAATATGAAGGAGTTACTGAAAGAGTTAATAGCTAAGTGGATGCTATACCCTACCATACCATCCCAGCAAACACCGCATAAGGCCCCCATTATGAGACCATGATTGATACAATTGCAGAGGCAGGCCTAGGGTTCAAGGGGCCCGCCCCATATGAGATAATGAATATTTATTTACCTTAACGAAAGGCTGAGATTAAGGAGTACATTGATCAAATGAGGACTATGTGGGAGACATATGGGGTGACTGGCAGATAGTTGGATTGGGCCTACAAGAAAGTCCTTCATCAATTTTATGGTGTATTGTGATGGGAGAATAGTTTTCCTCAAATCTATGGATGCATCCAAAGAGATAAAGGATACAAAATACATTTATAGATTGTTAAATGAAGCGGTTAAAGTTGATGTAGG
>NW_025318169.1:0-12845 GCF_018873765.1 Telopea speciosissima
GGTTTGGATCGAAAATGAACATATGTCGAAATACATATAGATTCGATAGTCACGACCCTCAACATCGCATCCAAACGTCTAATATGAGATAAGGACACTTTTTACAAAATATGAAATCCAAAAAGTACGAAAATGCCCCCAAATAACCCCAAATGACCCACCCAGTCTGGTTTAAACCCAAAATGAACATATGCCGAAATAGGTATCGATTCGAAGGTCACGACCCTAAACATCGCATCCACACGTCTAATAAGAGATAAGGACACTTTTTATAAAATACCAAACCAAAAAAAGTACAGAAATGCCCCCAAATAACCCCAAACGACCAACCTGGTCTGGTTTAAATCGAAAATGAACATATGTCAAAATAGGTATCGATTCAACGGTCACGACCCTCAACATCGCATCCACATGTCTATTAAGAGATTAGGACACTTTTTAGAAAATTACAAAAATTCTGCCAAAGAACCTCAAATGCCCCACCCGGTTTGGTTTAAACCGAAAGTGAACATATGCCGAAATAGGTATCTATTCGAAGGTCATGATTCTCAATATCACATCCACATGTCTAATAAGAGATAAGGTCACTTTTTAAAAAATACCAAAACCAATAAAGTACAGAAATGCCCCCAAATGACCCCAAACGACTCACCCGATCAGGTTTAAACTGAAAATGAACATATGTCGAAATAGGTATCGATTTGAAGGTCACGACCTTCAACATCGCATCCACACGTCTAATAAGAGATAAGGACACTTTTTAGAAAATCTCAAGCCAAAAAAAGTATAGAAATGCCCCCAAATATCCCGAAACGACCCACCCGGTCAGGTTTAAACCGAAAGGGAACATATGTCGAAATAAGTAACGATTCGAAGGTCACGACCCTCAACATCGCATCCACACGTCTAATAAGAGATAATGACACCTTTTAGAAAATCCCAAGCCCAAAAAAGTACAGAAATGCGGCCAAATAATCCCAAACCACCCACCCGGTCTAGTTTAAATCGAAAATGAACATATGTCGAAATAGGTATCGATTCGAAGGTCACGTCCCTCAACATCATATCCACACGTTTAATAAGAGAAAATGACACTTTTGAGAAAATACTAAGCTAAAAAAAATATAGAAATGCCCCCAAATAACCCCAAACGACCAACCCGGTCTGGTTTAAACAAAAAATGAACATATGTCGATATAGGTTTCGATTCGAAGGTCACGACCATCAACATCGCATCCACATGTCTAATAAGAGATAAGGACAGTTTTTAGAGAATCCCAAACCCAAAAAAGTGTAGAAATGCCCCTAAGTAACCCCAAACGACCCACCCGGACTGGTTTAAATCGAAAATGAACATATGTCGAAATAGGTATCGATTCGAAGGTCACAACCCTCAACATCGCATCTACACGTCTAATAAGAGATAAGAACAGTTTTTAGAAAATCCCAAGCCCAAAAAAGTACAGAAATGCCCCCAAATAACCCCAAAACACCCGGTCTAGTTTAAATCGAAAATGAACATTTGTCAAAATTGGTATTGATTCGAAGGTCACGACCCTCAACATCTCTTCCACACATCTAATCATAGATAAGGACACTTTTTAGAAAATCCCATGCCCAAAAAAGTACAGAAATGCCCCCAAATAACCCCAAACGACCCACCCGGTCTGGTTTGAACTGAAAAAGAACATATGTCGAAATAGGTATCGATTCGAAGGTCACGACCCTTAACATCGCATCCACAAGCCTAATAAGAGATAAGGACACTTTTTAGAAAATCCCAAACCCAAAAAAGTACAGAAATGCCCCTAAATAACCCCAAACGACCCACCCGGTCTGGTTTAAACTGAAAATGAATATATGCCAAAATAGGTATCGATTCGAAGTTCACGATCCTCAACATCGCATCCACACATCTAATAAGAGATAAGGACAATTTTTGGACAATCACAAGCCCATAAAAGTATAGAAATGCCCCCAAATAACCCCAAATGACCCACCCGATTTGGTTTAAACTCAAAATGAACATATGTCGAAATAGGTATCGATTCGAAGGTCACGACCATCAACATCGCATCCACTCATCTAATCTGTGATAAGGACACTTTTAAGAAAATACCAAACCCAAAAAAGTACAAAAATGCCGCCAAATAAACCTAAACGACCCACTCGGTCTCTTTTAAGCCGAAAATAAACATATGTCGAAATAGGTATCGATTCGATTTTTTAGATGCTTCTAATTTTGGCCCTAAACCGTTCAGATTTGTTGAGGCTTGGATTAGGAGAGATGGGTTTAATGACACAGTGTTCAAGGGCTGGGAGCAACCGGTTAGCGTGAATAACCCCATTCTTCGGTTTGCTGCTCGGCTGAGGAATGTCAAGAAGGAAATTAGGAGATGGAATAAAGAGTATGTTGGTGACGTTTTTGCTGAGGTAAAGGCTGCTAGAGCTGAATTGACTCAGATTCAATGTAACCTTGGTGCTCACCCAAGTGATCCAAATTTGGTTTCCTTGGAAACTCAAGCTAAAGTGAAGCTGTGGGAAGCTTTGGCCGTTGAAGAAAAATTTTTAAAGCAGAAATCAAGGGTGAAGCACATTCAGCTGGGTGATGGTAACAACAGTTTCTTCCATAATTCTATGATGTGTAGACAGAATAGGAATCACATTCTGGAAATTCAGGGGGAAGGGGGGGTAACTATCAAGGATCCCAACCTTATCAAGCAAGAAGCTATCTCCTTTTATAAGAGGTTGTTTGGGGCTGAGTCTGATGATAGTGGTTTTTTTCCCAGTTCGGTTCCTTTACAGGGTGGTTTATCTCTAGCCCAGCAGGAGGATCTTATTGGTATTGTGTCTAATTAGGAGATTTTGGAAGTGGTGTTTGCTATGAAGAACTCCAAAGCCCCAGGGACTGATGGGTTTGGGGCTGCCTTTTTCAAGCATTGTTGGGATGTTGTGGGGTTGACTTTGGCTGTTAAATGGTTCTTCACTAGGTCTTACCTCCCAGGTTCGATTAATGCCACTTTTATTAGCCTGATTCCTAAGTCTAGTGATGTTTCTTCTTTTACTGGGTATAGGCCCATACCCCTTTGTAATCTTTTTTATAAGATTATCACTAAGATCTTATCTAATAGATTGCAGAGAGTTGTTGGACATGTGGTTAGTGACACCCAATCGACCTTTATTAAGGGAAGGTCCATTGTGGATAATATCCTTGTTTGTCATGATGTGGTTAGAGGTATTGAGCCGAAAGGAATTAGCCCTACAGCTATGTTGAAGATTGACCTTCATAAGGCCTATGATTCTCTTAGTAGGAAGTTTCTGTTTGACATTATGGAAAGAATGGGTTTCCCATAGAAGTTTATTGGGTGGGTGAAGGCCTGTGTTGGCTCCCCTCATTTCTCCATTTTGCTTAATGGCAACCCAGCTGGTTATTTCAAAGGGGACAGGGGTATCAGGCAAGGGGATCCTATCTCCCCCTATCTCTTTACTATTGCTATGGAGGGATTTTCAGCCTTGATGAGGAAGTTGGAAGCCGAGGACAGGATTAGTCTTCTTCCCAGATGTAAGGGTTCCCACCTGTCGCACCTTATTTTTGTAGATGATCTGATGATTTTCGTGAAGGCCTGCCATGATTCTATTTCGGCCTGTCTGGGGGCCCTGGATGATTTTCTTACCTTCTCTGGGTTGAAACTCAACAGGGCTAAGTCCTCTATTATTTTAGGGGGCCTTACCCATATGGCCAGACTGTAACTTTTGGAATTAACGAATTTTGTGGACACCAAGCTCCCTATCCGATATCTTGGTGTTCCTCTTGTCTCTCGAAAGTTGGGCATTGCAGATTGGTCTTCTATTGCGGATCGAGTGTGGAGCAGGCTTGATGGGTGGAAGGCCCGCTTTCTATCTTTGCAGGGCGTGTTCAACTATTGAGCTCCATCCTTCAAGGTTGTTATATATACTGGTCAGGGATCTTTGCTCTTCCAGGTGCAGTCAAGAGGAAGCTGGAATCCATCTTCTCCAACTTTCTTTGGTCTAGCCCGTCTCTTGAACGTAAGGTACATTATATTTCTTGGGATAATATTTGTAAACCTAAGACTGAAGAGGGTCTTGGCATAAGGAGGATTTCTGATATGAATACAGCTGGTATTCTTAAGCAAATCTGGTGGATTGCCTCTAAGAAGGACAGTCTATGGGTTAGATGGGTTAACACCCGGTACCTTAAAAAGGACTCTATTTGGACTATTAAAGTCCCACAAAACTGTTCTTGGGTTTGGAGGAAAGTTCTCAAGTTTAGAGGTCTGGTTGAGTCTCATATCCACCACATTATTGGGGATGGCCAATCTACTAGGCTTTGGTTGGATAATTGGCACCCCAAAGGTGTTTTGATGAAAACTTTTAGGGACCGTATTCGATATGATGCTAGTTCTCATCGCCTTGCATGGGCTTCGGATCTTATTAGGAATGGTAATTGGTATGCTCCTCCTCAGGGCTCCTTTGATTTGATTTCAGTTTGGAGGGATCTACCTTCTATTCCCCTTGTTAATGGGGGGAAAGACCTCATTGTGTGGAAGAATTCCTCTAATGGCCAGTTTAGTACCAAATTGGCTTGGGATTCGGTTAGAAGGAGCGCTTCAAAGGTGGACTGGTTCAAGCTTGTTTGGTTTCCTAGGTTTCTACCTAGGCATTCTTGTACTACTTGGAGGTGTTTTATGGGGGGCCTCCCAACCAAGGACCAACTTAGAAAAAGAAACATCTTGGTTGGGCAGAATTGTGTTCTTTGTTGGGGGGGTTTGGAGAGTCACTCCCACCTGTTCTTTGAATGTCCCTTTTCCAATTCTATTTGGAACAGGGTTAGTGCTTTGTGTTCTCCTTGTGGGAAGGGGCCTGCTGGCCTTGCTGATGTGGTTAATTGGCTTTCCTTTGTGGTTTGCACCAATGACAAACTTGATGCCATTCCCAAGTTGGCATTTTGTGCTTCAGTGTACCATATTTGGTGGGAGAGGAATCAGCGGCTTTTCAGCAATACTTCTACAACCTTTGACAGAATTTTCCAAGATATTAAGTTTGATGTTGTTACTAAAGGTTCCTACCCTCCCATTGGGGCTGCTAGTAGCCCAAGGAATCAGTTCTTGGCCGAGAAGTGGGGGGTTCAAGTTAATTGGATTGTTTCGGTGCCTAAAACTTGTTCTAGGTTTTCTCCTTCGGCCCATATGATTGCGCTACATTGTCATGGTTCTTTGAGTGCGGACAGAGCAGCTTATGGGGGGCTTATTTGGCATTCCAATGGAGATCCGATTCTGGCTTTTGTGGGCAAAGGGGTGGAGTCTTCAGTGCTTGCCATGGAATTACTAGCTATTCACAGAGGGGTTGCCTTGTGTTTGGAGAAGGGTTATCACAGTATTTCAATTAGATCTGATTCGAAGTTGGCAGTGGATATCATTACTGGTGCATTCAGCTGCCCATGGAATGTGTATGTCTTGAAATATCAGATTTGCTCTCTTTTGGACCAGCTCACTCACCTTGAAGTGAGACATGTCTAGAGGGAACTGAACCAGCCGGCAGATTTTGTCGCCTCTATTGACAGTAGGGATGTGGAGTCCATTCTTTATCCCCCGGACTTTCTTGCAGATCTTATGAGGCTGATTCATGATGATATTGATAGGAAGACCTACTTTAGGCCTCCTTGATTGGGGGTGGGAGTTGTTTTTCCTTGTATTTCCGAGGGGTTTGTCCTCGGGGGGTGTGGGGCCTTTTCCTCTCCCTTAGGCTTGTCTAAGGGGTGGTAATTGGCTGCCTTCTTTTGTTCCCTTTTTCTCTTTTATACACTCACATATTACTTATAAAAAAAAACGGTATCGATTCGAAGGTCACGACCATCAACATCACATCTACACGTCTAATTAGAGATAAGGACACTTTTTAGAAAATCCTAAACCCAAAAAAGTACAGAAATGCCCCAAAATAACCCCAAACGACCCACCTGGTCTGGTTTAAACTGAAAATGAACATATGTCAAAATAGGCATGGATTCGCAGGTCACAACCCTCAACATCGCATCCTCGCGTCTAATAAAAGATAAGGATACTTCTTAGAAAATCCCAAACCCAAAAAAGTACAGAAATGCCCCCAAATAACACCAAACGACACACCCGATCAGGTTCGGACCGAAAATGAACATATGTCAAAATATGTATCAATTCGAAGGTCACGACCCTCAACATCACATCCACACATCTAATAAGAGATAATGACACTTTTTAGAAAATACCAAATCCAAAAAAGTATAGAAATGCCCCCTAATAACCCTATACAACCTACCAGGTCTGGTTTAAACTGAAAATGAACATATGCCGAAATAGGTATCAATTCGAAGGTCACGACCCGCAACATCGCATCTACCCGTCTAATAAGAGATAATGACACTTTTTTGAGAATCCCAAACCCAAAAAAGTACAGAAATGCCCCTAAATAACCCCAATTGACCCACCCGGTCCGGTTTAAACCGAAAATGAACATATGCCAAAATAGGTATCGATTCGAAGGCCACGACTCTCAACATCGCATCCACACGTCTAATAAGTGATAAGGACACTTTTTAGAAAATATCAAACCCAAAAAAGTATAGAAATTCCCCCAAATAACCCCATACAACCCACCCGGTCTAGTTTAAACTGAAAATGAACATATGTCGAAATAGGTATCGATTCGAAGGTCATGACACTAAACATCGCATCCACGTCTAATAAGAGATAAGGATAGTTTTAAGAAAATTTCAAGCCCAAAAAATTACAAAAATGCCCCCAAATAACCCCAAATGACCAACCCGGTTTGGTTTAAGCCAAAATGAACATATGTCGAAATACGTATCGATTCGAAGGTCACGATCCTCAACATCGCATCCACATGTTTAATAAGAGATAAGGACACTTTTTAGAAAATACCAAAACCAAAAAAGTACAGAAATGCCCCCAAATAACCCCAAACGACCCACCCGGTCTGGTTTAAACCGAAAATGAACATATGTCGAAATAGGTATCGATTTGAAGGTCACCACCCCCAACATTGCATCCACACGTCTAATAAGAGATAAGGACACTTTTTAGAAAATCCAAAGCCCAAAAAAGTACAGAAATGCCCCCAAATATCCCCAAACGACCCACCCGATCAGGTTTAAACCGAAAGGGAACATATGTCGAAATAGGTATTGATTCAAAGGTCACGACCCTCAACATCGCATCCATACGTCTAATAAGAGATAAGGACACTTTTTAGAAAATCCCAAGCCCAAAAAAGTACAGAAATCCCGCGAAATAACCCCAAACCACCCACCCGGTCTGGTTTAAACCGAAAATGAACATATGCCAAAATAGGTATCGATTCGAAGGTCACGACCCTCAACATTGCATCCACACATCTAATAAGAGATAAGGACACTTTTTTTAGAAAATACCAAGAAGCCAAAAAATTACAGAAATGCCCCCAAATAACCCCAAACAACCCATCCTCAACATCATCACACTCTAATAAGAGGTTGCCAAAAGAATGCCCCCCAACAAACCGTTTAAACAAAAATGAACATATGTCAAAATAGGTATCGATTCAAAGGTCACGTCCCTCAACATCGCATCCACACATCTAATAAGAGAAAATGACACTTTTGAGAAAATCGCCCAAAAAAGTACAGAAATACCCCCAAATAACCCCAAACAACCCACCCGGTCTGGTTTAAACAAAAAATGAATATATGCCAAAATAGGTATCGATTCGAAGTTCACGATGCTCAACATCGCATCAACACGTCTAATTAGAGATAAGGACATTTTTAGACAATCCCAGGCCCATAAAAGTACAGAAATGCTCCCAAATAACCCCAAACGACCCACCCGGTCTGGTTTAAACTAAAAATGAACATATGTCGAAATAGGTATCATATTGGGCAAGAAATAATGCAACAGGTCCTATTTTGCAAAATACAGATTGGGAGGGCCTATTAGGGAATCTCTGTTGCGAATCCTTGAAGAGGGTGACAAGGCTGATGGGGATAATCTAGGAGAGGAATTTGCAGATGGGGTCCACTCAGATTTGAAGGAGATCTCCACCAAGGGAAAGAAAATTGCGGCCAGAACTAATCAAAGGGGTCCAATTTTAGAAGGTAATGAGGAGGTGGCGCCTAGCTATTCGTTGATGGGGATTGCTCCAAATCAGGTGGTGGACAAGGCTGCGACTATTGTGGAAGGTGACAAATTCGTTGAAGATTCTTTGAGCTCAAGGGAGAAATAGTTATTTCCTTCTAAACCCTCAGCCAATTTTGAAAGATTAAAAAAGCAAGCTGTGGAGATTTGGTCAACCCAAGGGCAGTCTGGGAAAGGTATGGGCCATTTAAATTCTATTTCTTATTCTATTCGAGGCCGACCCACGGGGAGGGGGTCTAAGTTCCAGGCCCAACGGGTTCTCTTAAACCCGAAAGATTCCAGTGGAACTAAGGGAGATGGACCTAGCAAGGGGGGGTTTGACAGTTCTAACCTTGATGCCAAATGAAGTGTTTAGTTTGGAATGTTAGAGGAATGAATGCCTCAACTAAACAGCTGGGGATTAAGAAGGTGTGCAAGAACCATCAAATTAATTTGGCTCGTCTTCTGGAAACTAAAGTTAAGGTGGAAAATTGTGCTGCTATTTGACAATTTTATTTCAGATTGGAAGAATGTGCACAATGGAGAGACTGATTCCACTATTCGGATTTGGTTGGGTTGGGATCCAAAATTTTTTAATGTTGAAGAAATCCAAAAAACCAAGCAATTTATTCATGTTAAGGTGTCAATTGTGGGTACCACTGTCTCTTTCCTTTGTACTACAGTGTACGCTCTTAACTCTTTGGAAGGTCGGAAGGATTTGTGGGAGGATGTGGGGACTCTTGCTAATGATATTGCTACTCCTTGGGCTATCTTAGGGGATTTTAATGTGATTCGGCATCAGAATGAGAAAATTGGTGGGGACCCTGTTCGGTTTGAGGCTATTGATGACTTCAACACTTTTATTGATGACTCAGGGCTGATTGACTTGAAGTGGAAAGGGGAAGCTATGACTTGGAATAATAGAAAAAGTGGTGATGCTAGAATTTG
Organism: Telopea speciosissima; assembly: GCF_018873765.1. Taxonomy (NCBI): domain Eukaryota; kingdom Viridiplantae; phylum Streptophyta; class Magnoliopsida; order Proteales; family Proteaceae; genus Telopea; species Telopea speciosissima. The sequence continues at coordinate 9,117 of NW_025318169.1, forward strand.
TTGCAAGCTAGATAGGGTGATGGTAAACTTGGTTTGGATGGATGTGTTCAGGTCTTCAGAAGCTACTTTTCACCCTCCTGGTCTCTCTGACCATTCTGTAGTGGTGGTGGCTGTGTTAGACGAGGCTAATTTCGGCCCTAAACCTTTCAGTTTTTTGAAGCTTGGATTGGCAGAGATGGTTTTGATGATATGGTTCGCAAGGGTTGGGAGCAGCCTGTTAGCATGTCTCTCAATCCTATTCTTCGGTTTGCTGCCCGGCTAAGGAATGTTAAAAAAGAGTTGAGGAAGTGGAATAAAGAGTGCATTGGAGATGTTTTTATTGAAGTAAAGGCTGCAGAGGCTGACCTGTACCAGATTCAATGCAATCTTGGTGACCACCCTGATGACCCGAATTTGGTTCTTTTGGAGACACAAGCAAAGGTGAATTTGTGGGAAGCTTTGGTCACTGAAGAAAAGTTTTTGAAGGAGAAATTTAGGATGAAACATATTCAGCTGGGGGATGGTAATAATAGTTTCTTTCACTTAGGAGAGAGAAGCTCTGACGATTTTGAGAGGGGGATTTTTTGTGTTGACTCTTGGTGATGGCCGACAGGCCATTAGCTCCGGCTAATGGTCTCCCTCCTGATCTCAGTCCGGGAGGGGGTGGAGAGGGTGTCATTGTTTGTTGGAATGGGGATGGTGCTTGTGCGGAGATGGTGGTGGTGAGGGTTCTTCAAGTGGTGCTTGCTCGTTTCGCTTTCTCCTTTGAAGGCTACGGCTGTAGTGGGGTCCCATTTGGTGGATGATGATCAAGGCTTGGGTGGTTCGGATTTGGGAGGAGATTCTGTTGGAGACTTTCCACAGCCAAAGGGTGGGGTTGTAAATGAATCTGCAGGAATGGTTAAGAGGAGTATTGGGGTGCCATGGTCAGCCTTATTTTCTTCTTCTTCTTCGTTGGTTAGTGATGGGCTGCAACTTACTTTTGTTGAACCTATGAAGGTTGATGGGGATTTGGCTGCTAAGTGCCCATCTTCAATGATAAAAAATGGTCTGGAAAAGTGGAAGAACACCCTTATGGGTCATTTTATTGGGGGCAGGCCTAGTTTCAACTTTGCCCGTGAAATGTTATTGAAGCAATGGAAGATTTCGGGCCATGTTGATGTGAATTTGTTGGGCAGTGGAATATTCATTTTCATGTTTAATCTTGAAGATGATAAGATTAAAGTTCTTGAAGGGGGCCCATGGTATGTCCAAAGAAGGCCTTTGATTCTTCGTCCATGGAGCACGGATGTGTTGGACAAGTGTGTGTCCATCAAACCCGGTTCGGTCCGGTTCAACCCGGTTCACCTTTGTATTGAACATTTATACATTTTAGTTTAATACTGTCACATGCGATATAAACTTTTTGAGCATTATGTGTCCGTAAGTTATACTTAAAATGGTAGTCACGACTAGGGTTTGGGCTGGGCACCCTTATCATATGGTCGTCGCATTGGGTATGCCTAGACATGTGATGTCAGGGTACGAATGCGAGTGCTCACATGTTTGATATGTGCATTGGCGAAGAATCTACTTTGTCGATTCCCTCATGTATTACTGCCAGATGTAGCAAGGGATAGACATGTGTCACTGACACCCTATACCTGAGGGAACCTTGTCACTGCAAAGTGTGATCGCATTCTTTGGTTCATCAATGACTGAGACTCAAGCGAGTCAAAGCCTGTGTTCTGGGAATGCGTGAACACTTTATGAGTGAAGGAGTTATCCAACATGGTCACCTTGCCCGATTGGGGAACACCAAGATAGAGATCAGTGCATGGTCGGATCGAATCGGATCCGATGCCGTTTTGGAAATGGTTTTGCAAAATTTATTTTACATAAAATGATACATTATTTATAGTTATTTCAAATAAAGTGTTTTATCGAGTTTTGCGGGACCCGATCGGATGCACAGACGCTCTTATATGGACATGTACTATGGATTGGGGTTTGGCAGTACATGTGTACATGCCCTAGATTCCATAATGATGGTGTTGATTAGTGGGGGGGGTTGTATATGATAAATTGTTATCATATAGGGAGTTATTTGGAATTTGCTAATTTAATTGGCTCTTTATTTAATTAATGGATTTGGTGCTAATTGTAATTATCCATTAATAATTAAATAAAGAATCTAATTAATACTTTCCCTATTAGATTCTGCTTCTTCACCTGTGTAGCACTTTGAGTTTAAACAGAACTGCCAGACTGAGAGAGAGAGAGTCAGACTCTCACTAGGGCTCTATTAAACCTATCTAGGATTTAATTAAACCCTATTATTATAAATAGGGGACCAAAAATACGCAGAAGAGCAGCTCTCCACGTTTTTGGAGCAGACACTCTCTCTCCTACATTTTTGGTTTTTCTCTCTCCCTCTTGTGATCTCTCTTCTTCTTCTTGCTTCTCTCACCAGTGTTTGAGAGTTAGGGTTTGTGAAACCCTAGATCTGTGCTGAGGAGTTTGAGGGCATCTGGGATTGGCGTGTAGAACCTTGGTAGCACCATTGGAGGTTCAGATCTGTTTGCTTGGAGCGCTCATTGGAGGAAGAACCACTATCTATTGGAGGAGCAACACTTGAGGCTCACCAGGTTAGCAGTTCTTTATTAATTCCTTCTGTTCATTGATTATTAATATTTATGGGATGCGAAAGAAACTCGAATCGATTATTTTCCGCTGCGCATTCGAGTATGGGATGGATCCCTCTTGCCATGTGATGTCTCCGTCCCTATTGTGATAATTAATTTTATGGAATGCAATAGAGAAGGAGAAACCCTAATAGGGATGCACCAGGGTTCCCATGGGCAACCATGGGAAACCCTAAAATTAAAATGGGGCATCCATGGGACACCATGGGCTAACCCAGGGCGTGCAAAACCCTAAAGATAAATATCTTGGTCTCCCTAGGGAACCATGGTTTGATCCCTAGACCGTTGTTTGGCCAACAGGATGCTTGTATGGAAAGGGTCAATTTATGTTCTGTACCAGTTTGGGTTTCTTTGCCCAATCTTCCCTTTCACTTTTGGTCGGCTGAAGCTCTTAGTTCTATCGGGAGTGTGATTGGGAAGCTGATTGTCACTGATAAGATGACAAGATCCATGGAGCGATTGTCCTATGCTCGGCTGTGTGTGTGGAGGTGTCTGCATTTTCTGACCTATCATCCTCTATTCCGGTCTATGGAGATGATGGCCTTTCTTTTCACCAAAGGGTGGTTTATGATTGGAAACCTCCATATTGTAAGCATTGTAGGGTGTTCGGACATTTAGATGCGACTTGCAAGTTTGGTGTTCGTAGTTCCACCAAGAACTCAGGTCCTAAAAAAGAATGGAGAGTGAAGGATTCTTCGAAGCCGATTGATCCGGGTGAAGGTGCAGCTTTGCAGGATTTGGCCGGAAAGGATGGTGGAAGCTTAGCCGGAGATGGAGGTGGTGATTTGGCCGGAGTTGGAGGCAGGTAGCTGGTGATTTCAAATTTGAATTCAAATTCGGTTTCCATTAATACTCGCATAAATAAAGGGAATGAAGATCGGAGACCCTTGGAGCAAGGTGGCAGATTGGGTAAGAAGATGAGTAAAGTGGGATCTTCTTTTGTGGAAGGAAATAAAGATTCAGATGTGACCCACTCTAATGCTTTTGCTTTATTGGAGAATCTAACGGAGGAGGTGAGGTATGATCCTCAAGATTTGATGTTGGACCCGGATTCTTGTGCAATCCT
>NW_025318170.1:0-12844 GCF_018873765.1 Telopea speciosissima
TTTAAACCTAACATGGTGGGTTGTTCGGGGTTATTCGGGGGCATTTCTGTACTTTTCTGGGTTTCGTATTTTCAAACAAGTGTCCTTATCTCTAATTAGACGTGTGGAGGAGATGTTGAGGGTCATGAGTTTCGAATCGATACCCATTTCGGCATATGTTCATTTTCAGTTTAAACCAGACCAGGTGGGTCATTTGGGGTTATTTGGTGGCATTTTTGTACTGTTTTGGGTTTGATATTTTCTAAAAACTGTCCTTATCTCTTATTAGATGTGTGGATGCGATGTTGGGGGCCGTGACCTACGAATCGATACCGATTTTGACATATGTTCATTTTCGTTTTAATCTTGCCGATTTGGTCGTTTGGGGTTATTTGGGGGCATTTCTGTACTTTTTTGGGTTTGGTATTTTTTAAAAAGTGTCTTTATCTTTTATTAGGCATATAGATGCGATGTTGAGGGTCGTGACCTTCGATCGATACCTATTTTGGCATATGTTCATTTTTTATTTAAACTAGACCGGGTGGGTCGTTTGGGGTTATTTGGGGGCATTTCTATATTTTTTTGGGTTTGGTATTTTCTAAAAACTGTCCATATCTCTTATTAGACGTGTGGTTACGATGTTGAGGGTTTTGACCTTCGAATCGATACCTATTTCGGCATATGTTCATTTTTTGTTTAAACCAGACTGGGTGGGTTGTTTGGGGTTATTAGGGGGCATTTTTGTACTTTTTTGGGTTTGGAATTTTCTGAAAACTGTCCTTATCTCGTATTAGACGTGTGGATACGATGTTGAGGGTCGGGACCTACGAATCGATACCTATTTTGACATATGTTCATTTTCGTTTTAAACTAGACCGATTGGGTCGTTTGGGTTATTTGGTGGTATTTCTGTACTTTTTTGGGTTTGGAATTTTTTGAAAACTGTCCTTATCTCATATTAGACGTGTGGATGCGATGTTGAGGGTCGTGACCTACGAATCGATACCTATTTTGACATATGTTCATTTTCGTTTTAAACTAGACCGATTGGGTCGTTTGGGTTATTTGGGGGCATTTCTGTATTTTTTTGGGTTTTGGATTTTCTAAAAAGTGTCCTTATCACTTATTAGACGTGTGGATGCGATGTTGAGGCTCGTGACCTTCGAATCGATACCTATTTCGACATATGTTCATTTTCGGTTTAAAGCAGACCAGGTGGATCGTTTAGGGTTATTTGGGGGCATTTTCGTACTTTTTTGGGTTTGAGATTTTTTAAAATGGGTCATTATCTCTAATTAGATGTGTGGATGCAATGTTGAGGGTCGTGACCTTCGAATCGATACTATTTTTTTGATAGGTAAGTGTGAATGTATTAAGAAAGAGGAAAAAAATACAGAAGAAGGCAGCCCTTGTCCTCCCCCCTTAGACAGGCCTAAGTGGGGGAGGAGAGCCCCTAAAACAACCCGAGGACAGGCCCTCGGTCGAAAAGCCTAAGACCAGGCCAACATCTCAATGAGACAAGGTCCTTAAAAAAACTTTACCATCTGAATCATTCTTAACCAACTCCACCAGGTCCTGTGGGAAATCAAGTGGATAAAAAATTGCTTCCCCATCCCCCGTATCCATGGCTGCAATAAAGTCTGCTGGCTGGTTGAGCTCTCTCCAAACATGTTTGATCTCCTTACGCTGTAATTGTTGTAGTAGCGTAGCTATACGGTCCATCAAGATTTGCATGCTCCAAGGGCAGTCCACAGCCCCATTAAGAATATCTACTGCCAATTTGGAATTAGATCTGATGGAAACCCGAAGTAGGTTCCTTTGAATACAAAAAGTGACCCCCTTTAAAATTGCAAAGAGTTCCATGCCTAGAACAGAATTAATGTCTCCCTTCCCCGCATACGCCATTATGGCAACACCTGCATCATCACGAATGATTCCACCATAGGAAGCTCTATCACTGTTAAGGACCCATCACGCAGTGAAGGACTGCCATGTGAGTAGGAGGTCTAAACCAAGCACAGGTTTTTGAGTAATCACCTTCCAATCCACCCTTATCCCCAATTATCGCCAAGAACCGGTTCCTTGGGCTTTGGACAGAGAAATGGGAAAGGCAGACACTTAATGGCCACATCAAGACGAATTGCCTCTATAATCGATCATGGGTTCTAACCTTGTTCTCAAACAGCCTTCGGTTTCTCTCCCACCAAATGTAATGCACAGTAGCACAAAAACCCAACTTGGGAACCAAATCCATCCTATCATTTGCACAACCAACACTCAAGAGACAAGCAAGCACATTCTGGAGATTTGTAGGGCCTCCACCCCCTTGGGAGCAAAAAGAACTAATTTGACCCCAAATGCTAGTGGAAAAAGGGCAATTAAAGAAAAGATGCTCATGACTTTCAAGACCAGCCCAACACAAGATGCAATTCGCCCAACCTGAATATTTCTTTTAATAAGCTGATCTTTGGTAGGTAGAGCTTCCATAAGGCATCTCCAAGTTGTGCAAGAATGCTTAGGGAAATTCCGAGTAAACCAAACAAATTTATGCCACCCTACTTTAGGGAGGATCTTCTAATGATGTCCCAGGCTGACTTAGTAGTAAATAAGCCATTAGGGGAATTCTTCCAAATAATAAGGTCATCCCTGCTCTCAAAATAGGAACATGTTGCAAATCCCCCAAGCACTAATAAGATCAAAAGACCCATGAGGAGTAGGATGCCAGGTGCCTTGTCTTATAATATCCGAAACTGAGCCATACGATGAGAACCCGCATCGTATCTCGATACGATCCCCAAAATTTTTGATTAAAACCCCTTGAGGATGCCACTTATCAAGCCATAGCCTTGTAGCATGGCTGACCCAATAAAGTGGTGAACATGGGGTTCAACCAAATCTCTATACTTGAGGACTTTACGCCAAACCCAAGAGCAATTTTGGGGAATTTTCACAATCCAAATAGAGTCATTTTTTAAATAACGGGCATAAACCCACCTAACCCCACGGGCTATCCTTTTTGGAAGCAATCCACAGATTTGCTTAAGGATACCCGCAATATTCATTTCTGAAATTCTCTGGATACCTAAGCCACCCTCATCCTTAGGTTTGCAAATTCTATCCCAAGAAACATAATGTACCTTTCGTTCCAAGGAGGGGCCCGTCCAAAGGAAATTTGAGAACATGGATTCCAGCTTTTGCTTGACACCACCTGGTAATGCAAAGATGCCAGACCAATATATATAGCAGCCCTCAAGAACAGAGGTAAGAAGCGTAACCGTCCCGCAAAGGATAAGAAACGAGCTTTCCAGCCGTCAAGTCTTCGCCTCACTAGATCCAAGATAGCGGAGCAACCGCCATAGAAAGTTTACGAGGTACAAGTGGAACACCAAGGTACCGAATGGGCAGCTTAGTGTCCACAAAATTCGTTAATTCCAATAGTTGCAGCCTGGCCGTTTGGGTAAGGCCCCTAAAATAATAGAGGACTTAGCTCTATTGAGTCTCAACCGCAGTAAGTATGAAAATCAGACGAGCCCCCAAACAAGCCAAAATAGAGTCAGGACAGCCTTCACAAAAATCATCAAATCATCTGCAAAGATCAGGTGTGTAAGATGGGAGCTTTTGCACCTTGGAAGCAGGCTGATCTGTCCCTCAACTTCCAACTTCCGCATTAAGGCCGAAAACCCTTCCATAGCAATTGTGAATAAATAAGGGGATAGCGGGTCCCCCCTGTCTTATCCCCCTCTTGCCCCTAAAATAACCTGTTGGGCTCCCATTGAGAAGGATCGAGAAACTAGGAGTATCAACACAAGCCTTCACCCACCGAATAAACTTGCTTGGAAAACCCATCCTTTCCATGATCTCAAAAAGAAACTTCCTACTTAGAGAGTCATAAGCTTTATGTAAGTCAATTTTCAGCACCGCCGTAGGGGGAGTCCCCTTCTGCTCTATACCCCTAACCACATCATGACATACTAGAATATTATCCACAATGGAGCGGCCTTTGATAAACGCAGACTGGTTGTCACTAACCACCTTCCCCACAACTCCTTGTAACCTATTAGACAAAACTTTTGTAATAATTTTATAAAATAGGTTACAAAGGGCAATAGGCCTATAACCGTAAACGAAGAAGTATTATCAGTCTTTGGGATAAGACTAATAAAAGTAGCATTGATAGAGGTAGGCATACTGGACTTCAAAAAAAACCACTTAACGGCCAAAGTGAGATCCTCCCCAACAACCTCCCAAGCATGCTTAAAAAAGGCTGCCCCAAATCCATCTGGTCCTGGAGCTTTTGAGTTCTTCATGGAAAAACCACCTCTCTAATCTCCCTGTTAGATACCGCCCAATAAGACGTTTCTACTGCGCAAGGTCCAAACCATGTTGCAAAGGGGAAGTCTCTGGGAAGAACCCAACATCTTCAACATTAGCACCAAACAAATTCATGTAAAAAGAAGTTGCCTCCTCTTTAATCAGATTCGGATCCTTGATAACCTCATTTTCGGCATTGTACACCTCCAAAATGTGATTCCTGTTTTGCCTGCACACCATAGACTTATGGAAAAAGCTATTATTACCATCCCCCAATTGAATGTTCTTGACTCTAGATTTCTCTTTAAGAAACTTTTCTTCAATATTAAGGGCTGCCCACAACTTCTTCTTGGCTGCTGTTTCTAAAGAAACCAAATTGAGGTCATTGGGATGGGCAGCAAGGCTGATTTGGATCTGAGCTAAGTCCGAAGAAGCCTCCTTCACTGCAAGAAAAACATCCCCAATACTATCTTTATTCCATTTCTTCAGCTCTGTCTTGACATTTTTGAGCTTGGCAGCAAACCTAAGTATAGGATTAAGCTTCATATTCACCGTGCTGTCCCACCCTTTAGCTACCACTTCATCAAACCCCTCCCTACCAATCCAAGCCTCAAAGAAACGGAAAGGTTTAGGACCAAAATTTACCCCATCAAGAATTGAAATCACAGCTGGAGAGTGATCCGAAAGCCCTGGGAGCAGAAAAGTAGCTTCTGAAGACCTGAGAACATCCAACCAAAATAAGTTAACCATGACCCTATCCAACTTGCAGCAAACTCGAGAGCTGCCCCCTTGCCTATTATTCCAAGTAAATAATTCCCCCTTCCACTTTAAGTCCATAAGGCCCGTGTCAAAAATAAAAGTATTAAAATCATCAACAGCCTCCTGACGGATAGGTTCTCCTCCAAGCTTCTCACTTTGTTGTCGAACAATATTAAAGTCCCCTAGAGCAATCCAAGGACCTGAAATATTAGAACCAAAACTAGTAACATCCCTCCAAAGCTCCCTCCTCTCCTCCACCGAATTAGAAGCATAGACAGCAGTGCACAAATAACTGAGAGAGGATCCCAAAGTGGTCACTTTCAAATGGATAAATTGGTCAGATTTTAGAATCTCCTCCACTTTAAACACAGCCGAATCCCATCCCACCCAAATGCGAGCTGTAGAACCTACTTCTCCATTATGGAGATACTTCCAATTTGAAATGAAAGAGTCAAAAACAGCAACACAATTCTCTGTTTTCACCTTAGTCTCAAGAAGAATAGCTAATTTTGCATTATTATCCAGAATCACTTTCCTAACCCCACGCTTCTTTGTAGGGGCATTCATGCCCCTAATGTTCCAGGAAATGCAATTCATCAAAGATGATGGGCTACCATATCAGTCCCACCCTTAATGGGTCCCTGTGTTCTCATGCCCAGCCCTTCCTTTACAGGAATTCGTTGAGGCTGGAATTTTGTACTTCTTCCACCAGGCCGGTTAAATAAAGAAGATCTAATAGAATTAGAAAAACCCATACCTCTGTCCAAGGGTCCTTGGCTGGCCCGGTTCTCCGCTGCCACCCTCTTTAATCTTTCAAAATTAGCTGAAGGTTTGTTGGCCAGACTAGCTCCCTTGCCTTTTAAAGACAGCATCTCTTCACCACTTTTATTTCCTTCTAAATTGGTATTATCCTTTTGCGCATCAGGTGCATCTTCTTTCCTTCCCAATGGAGACAGCCTTGAGCTACAATCCAATGGATTTGCCAATGCCAGCTCCCCCTTAGAAGATACAGAATATGCCCCTTTAATTTCTCCATCTTCCAAGCACAACGCACTAGGTGTCTTCTCAATATGGGAAGTGGGAAGATTTGAATTTAAACTTTGACCAGCAGCATTTAATTGTGGCATTTCCTCCATAATATCTCCAGCAGATCCGCCAATCTGATTATTCAAGGAAAATCCCCCAATCACCTCCGTTCCCAAATTTGGAAGGGTAGATAACGGCTGGGGAGAAGAATTTTCTCCTTCCATATTCGAATCCTCCAACAGTTCGTTACCTAAGAGAATGGCACAAGACTCTGGATCCAGCATCAAATCGTCAGGATCATAATGCACCTCCTCCATAAGATGTTCCAACAGGGCAAAAGCATTGGACTGTGAAATATCCTTAGTACTAGACTTACCTTCAAGAATTAACTCAGATTTCTTCAAAACCTTCTTGCCAAAGGTGGCGCCTTGACCCAAGGAATTGAGATCTCCTCCTTTATTCTTTCGAGAACTATGGGAATCCAAATTTGAATTTGGATTACCAATTCCAGCCTGCTCGGCCGGCAAGTCAGCCTCATTTCCGGCCACAGTTGCAGCTTCTTTCCTGGCAGCACCCTTCACCCGCCATTCTTGCTTGGTTCTCGAGTATTTTTTATCAGGCTTACGGCTTCCAGACTTGCATGCATCAATCGTATGCCCAAAGACCTTACAATGCACACAAAGAGGGGGCTTCCACTCATAAACCACTCGTTGATTGAAGACAAAACCACCATCACCATAAACTGGAATGGACAGAGGCAGCTCTTTGTTGGCAGAAACCTCCACACACAAACGAGCGTACGACAATCTCTCCATGGACCTTGTCATCTTGTCCGTAACAATAGGCTTCCCAATGACACTCCCAATAGAACTAAGAGCTTCAGAAGACCAGAAATGAAAAGGGAGATTGGGAAGAGAAACCCATACCGGGACAGAATATAAATCCACCCTCTCTAAGCAAACATCTGGACTCCAAGGACGCAGGATCATCGGCCTTCTTTGAACATACCAAGGTCCCCCTTCAAGAACTTTAGTTTTGTCATCTTCAAGATTAAAGCGAAATATAAAAATTCCACTCTCTAATAAGTTAACATCAACATGCCCTGCAATCTTCCATTGCTTCAGGAGCATATCCCTTGTAAAGGTAAAACTAGGCCGACCACCAATGAAGTGTCCCATTAGGGTGTTCTTCCATTTATCAAGACCTTTTTTAATCATCTCATCCGGACACTTCGCAGCCAAAGTCCCACCAATCTCCTCAGGCTCAACATAAGACAACTTCAACCCATCACCAAAAATCGAAGAAGAAGAGGAAGAAAAGAGGGCAGACCATGGAACCCCAACCTTCTTCGGGTATGACTGATTCAACCCACCTGAAATATCATCCTTTTGCTGTAAAAAAACACCAGAATCATCACCGCTCACCCAACCACAAGAAGGCTCACCAAGAAGTAGCACCCTATTCCCATCACCCTCACCTTGCAGCGCCGGAACCTCCTTGCCCACACCTTCAACACTCCCTGCAGACCAGCCAAGAGATGGCCAAGCACCACCATCACCATCACCACCCGAACCTCCAAAAGCAGCCACTTCAACAGCCCCCACACCCGAGCCAACTTCCTCCCCAACCCCAGCATTCCTCTCACCCGAACTGTGAAGAGGAAGGAGACCATTAGCTACAACTAATGGCCTGCCGGCCATCACCAAGAGAACACACCAAGATCCTCACTCCCAAAATTGCCAGATACCTATTTCGGCGTATGTTTGTTTTCGATTTAAACTAGACCGGGTGGATCGTTTGGGGTTATTTGGGGGCATTTCTATATTTTTTTGGGTTTGGTATTTTCTAAAAACTGTCCTTATCTCTTATTAGATCTGTGGATACGATGTTGAGGGTCGTGACCTTCTAATCGATACCTATTTCGGCATATGTTCAGTTTCAGTTTAAACCAGACTGGGTGGGTCGTTTGAGGTTATTTGGGGGCATTTCTGTACTTTTTTGGGTTTTGAATTTTCTGTAAAGTGTCCTTATCTCTTATAAGACGTGTGGATGTGATGTTGAGGGTTGTGACCTACGAATCGATAACTATTTCGACATATGTTCATTTTCATTTTAAACCAGACCGGTTGGATCATTTTGGTTTATTTGGTGGCATTTCTGCACTTTTTTGGGTTTGGTATTTTCTAAAAAGTGTCTATCTCTAGTTAGACGTGTGGAGGACATGTTGAGGGTCGTGACCTACGAATCAATACCAATTTTGACATATGTTAATTTTCGTTCTAAACCAGACCGGTTGGGTCGCTTGGGGTTATTTTGTGGCATTTTTGTACTGTTTTGGGTCAGGTAATTTCTAAAAAGTGTTTTTATCCCTTATTAGATGTGTAGATACGATGTTGAGGGTCCTGACCTTCGAATCGGTACCTGTTTCGACACATGTTCGTTTTCGGTTTAAACTAGACCGGTTGGGTCGTTTCGGGTTATTTTGGGGCATTTCTGTACTTTTTTTGTTTGGTATTTCCTAAAAAGTGTCATTATCACTTATTAGATGTGTGGATGCGATGTTCAGGGTCGTGACCATCTAATCGATACCTATTTTGGCATATGTTCATTTTCTGTTTAAACCAGACTGGGTGGGTCATTTGGGGTTATTTGGGGGCATTTCTGTACTTTTTTTGGGTTGGGGATTTCTAAAAAGTGTACTCATCTCTTATTAGATGTGTGGATGCGATGTTGAGGGTCGTGACCTTTGAATCAATACCTATTTCGGCATATGTTCATTTTCGGTTTGAACCAGACAGGGTGGGTCGTTTAGGGTTATTTGGGGGCATTTCTGAACTTTTTTGGGTTTGGTATTTTCTAAAGAGTGCCCTTATCTCATATTAGACGTGTGGAGGAGATGTTGAGGGTCGTGACCTTCGAATCGATACCCATTTCGGCATATATTCATTTTCTATTTATACCAGACCGGGTGGGTCATTCGGGGTTATTTGGTGGTATTTCGGTACTTTTTTGGGTTTGGTATTTTCAAAAAACTGTCCTTATCTCATATTAGATGTGTAGTTACGATGTTGAGGGTCGTGACCAACGAATCGATACCTAATTCGACATATATTCATTTTCGTTTTAAACAAGACCGGTTGGGTCGTTTGGGATTAATTGGTGGCATTTTTGTACTTTTTTGGGTTTGGAATTTTCTAAAAAGTGTCTTTATCTCTTATTAGATGTGTACATGCGATGTTGAGGGCCCTGACCTTCGATCGATACCTATTTCGGCATATGTTCATTTTTTATTTAAACAAAACCGGGTGGATCGTTTAGGGTTATTTGGGGGCATTTCTATATTTGTTTGGGTTTGGTATTTTCTAAAAACTGTATATACCTCTTATGAGATGTGTGGATACGATGTTGAGGGTCGTGACCTTCTAATCGATACCTATTTCGGCATAAGTTCAGTTTCAGTTTAAACTAGACTGGGTGGGTCGTTTGAGGCTATTTGGGGGCATTTCTGTACTTTTTTGGGTTTTGAATTTTCTGTAAAGTGTCCTTATCTCTTATAAGACATGTGGATGCGATGTTGAGGGTCGTGACCTACGAATCGATAACTATTTTGACATATGTTCATTTTCATTTTAAACCAGACCGGTTGGATCATTTTGGGTTATTTGGTGGCATTTCTACACTTTTTTGGGTTTGGTATTTTCTAAAAAGTGTCTTTATCTCTAGTTAGACGTGTGGAGGATATGTTGTGGGTCGTGACGTACGAATCAATACCAATTTCGACATATGTTCATTTTCGTTATAAACTAGACCGGTTGGGTCGCTTGGGGTTATTTTGTGGCATTTCTGTACTGTTTTGGGTTAAGTAATTTCTAAAAAGTGTCTTTGTCCCTTATTAGACGTGTAGATACGATGTTGAGGGTCCTAACCTTTGAATCGATACCTGTTTCGGCACATGTTCGTTTTTGGTTTAAACTAGATCGATTGGGTCATTTGGGGTTATTTGGGGGCATTTCTATACTTTTTTTGTTTGGTATTTCCTAAAAAGTGTCATTATCTCTTATTAGATGTGTGGATGCGATGTTGAGGGTCATGACCATCTAATCGATACCTATTTTGGCATATGTTCATTTTCTGTTTAAACCAGACTGGGTGGGTCGTTTGGGGTTATTTGGGGGCATTTCTGTACTTTTTTTGGGTTGGGGATTTCTAAAAAGTGTACTTATCTCATATTAGATGTGTGGAGGAGATGTTGAGGATCGTGACCTTCGAATCGATACCCATTTCGGCATATATTCATTTTCTATTTAAACCAGACCGGGTGGGTCGTTTGGGGTTATTTGGTGGTATTTCGGTACATTTTTGGGTTTGGTATTTTCTAAAAACTGTCCTTATCTCTTATTATACGTGTCGATGCGATGTTGAGGGTTGTGACCTTCGAATCGATACCTATTTTGGCATATGTTCTTTTCCGTTTAAACCAGACCGGGTGGGTCGTTTAAGGATATTTGGTGGTATTTCTGTACTTTTTTGGGTTTGGTATTTTCTAAAAAGTGTCATTATCTGTTTTTAGACGTTGGAGGAGATGTTGAGGGTCGTGACCTTCGAATCGATACCTATTTTGGCATATGTATATTTTCGGTATAAACCAGACCGGATGGATCGTTCGGGGTTATTTGGGGGTACTTCTATACTTTTTTGGGTTTGGCATTTTCTAAAAACTGTCGTTATCTTTTATTAGACGTGTCGATGCGATGTTGAGGGTCGTGACCTTCGAATCGATACCTATTTTGGCATATGTATTTTTCAGTTTAAACTAGACCGGGTGGGTTGTTTGGGGTTAATTGGGGGCATTTCTGTATTTTTCTGTGTTTGGTATTTTCTAAAAACTGTCCTTATCTCTTATTAGACGTGTCGATCCGATGTTGAGGGTCGTGACCTTCTAATCGATACCTATTTCGGCATATGTTCATTTTATATTTAAACCAGACTGGGTGGGTCGTTTCGGGTTATTTAGGGGCATTTAAGTACTTTTTTGGGTTTGGTATTTTTTAAAAAGTGTCCTTATCCCTTATTAGACGTGTGGATGTGATGTTGCGGCTCGTGTCCTACGAATCGACACCCATTTCGGCATAACTTTATTTACGTTTTAAACCAAACCGGTTGGGTAGTTTGGGGTTATTTGGTGGCATTTCTGTACTTTTTTGGGTTTGGTATTTTCTAAAAAGTGTCTTTATCTCTTGTTAGACGTGTGGAGGAGATGTAGAGGGTCGTGACCATTGATTCGATACCTATTTTGGCGTATGTTCATTTTCGTTTTAAACCAAACCAGTTAGGTCATTATTAGGTGGCATTTTTGTACTTTTTTGGGTTTGGTATTTTCTAAAAACTATCCTTATCTCTTATTAGATGTGTGGATGCGATGTTGAGGGTCGTGACCTTCGAATCGATACCTATTTCGGCATATGTTCATTTTTCGTTTAAACCAGACCGGGTGGGTCGTTTAGGGTTATTTTGGGGCATTTCTGTACTTTTTTGGGTTTGTTATTTTCTAAAAACTGTCCTTATCTCTTATTAGACATGTGGATGCGATGTTGAGGGTCGTGACCTTCTAATCGATACCTATTTCGGTATATGTTCATTTTCTGTTTAAACCCGACTAGGTGGGCCGTTTTAGGTTATTTGGGGGCATTTCTGTACTTTTTTGGATTTCGTATTTTCTAAAAAGTGTCCTTATCTCTTATTAGACGTGTGGATGCGATGTTGAGGGTCGTAACCAACGAATCAATACCTAATTCGACATATGTTTATTTTTGTTTTAAAGCAGACCGGTAGGGTTGTTTGGGGTTATTTGGTGGCATTTCTGTACTTTTTTGGGTTCGGCATTTTCTAAAAAGTGTCTTTATCTCTTGTTAGACGTGTGGAGGAGATGTTGAGGGTCGTGACCATCGAATCGATACCTATTTAGGCATGTCTGTTCATTTTCTGTTTGAACCAGACCGGGTGGGTCGTTTAGGGTTATTTGGGAACATTTCTAAATTTTTTTGGTTTGGGTATATCTAAAAAGTATCCTTATCTCTTAGTAGATGTGTAGATGCGAAGTTGAGGGCCCTGACCTACGGATCGATACCTATTTCTACATATGTTCACTTTCATTTTAAACCAGACCAGTTGGGTAGTTTGGGGTTAATTGGGCGCATTTCTGTATTTTTTTGTGTTTGGTATTTTCTAAAAACAGTCCTTATCTCTTATTAGACGTGTGGATCCGATGTTGAGGGTCGTGACCTTCGAATCGATACCTATTTCGGCATATGTTCATTTTCTATTTAAACCAGACTGGGTGGGTCGTTTGGGCTTATTTAGTAGCATTTCAGTACTTTTTTTGGTATGGTATTTTCTAAAAAGTGTCCTTATCCCCTATTAGACGTGTGGAAGTGATGTTGTGGGTCGTGACCTACGAATCGATACCCATTTCGACATAAGTTTATTTACGTTTTAAACAAGACCGGTTGGGTTGTTTGGGGTTATTTGGTGGCATTTCTGTACTTTTTTGGGCTTGGTATTTTCTAAAAAGTGTCTTTATCTCTTGTTAGACGTGTGGAGGAGATGTAGAGGGTCGTGACCTTCGATTCGATACCTATTTTGGCGTATGTTCATTTTCGTTTTAAACCAGACCAGTTAGGTCGTTTGTGGTTATTAGGTGGCATTTCCGTACTTTTTTGGGTTTGGTATTTTCTAAAAACCATCCTTATCTCTTATTAGATGGGTGGAT
>NW_025318171.1:0-12815 GCF_018873765.1 Telopea speciosissima
CAACACATACACATGGGACATGAGGGACAGAGGGGCACTATTGATCTCGCTGACATCTTTCAAGTTGCCTCAGACGATGAGGACCCTATTGTGGATTGGGTGAGGGATAGAGGTGAGTCAGTGTTGGATGAGGAAGGAGGTAGGCCTGACCCCATGATAGCTTCTGAGATTGGTGCTGATGTGGATGAGTATATGGCTGACGAGGTCGAGATACATGCACGGGAAGCCTCACCCATACCATTCCAGCCCACTGGTAGCAATGTTGCTGATGATGAAGACTGGTCTAAGTCCTCAAATGATGATGATGGCGATGATGATGATGCTGGTGGTGGTGATGGTGATGCTGGTGGTGGTGGTAGTGGTGATGCTGGTGGTGGTAATGCTGGTGGTGGTGATGGTGGTGATGCTGGTGGTGGTAATGCTGGTGGTGGTAATGCTGGTGAAGAATTTGACGGCATGCGAGAGCGTTATGTGGTAGGCCAGGATACGGCGCCTGTAGAGCCACTCCGATTCACTGGAGAGACACAATTTGATCATGCCACACAAGATACGGACCATGAAGCACGTGCCCCCGCACCCCCACCCTCAGGACGCCCCCTACAACCATACAGCAGGAAGCGTAGGGGTCGACAAACACAGTTGCAACCTGGTCACATGGACATTAATGACCTATCTAGCTCTGTTGGTGGTTTGAGTATGGGTGATAGGGAGGGAGGCCCGACTGGACATTGGCGTGCCCCATCTTTTGACGCACATACCACTCCATTGGCATCGGATTATGGTGCATCACAACCTTACGGTGGATATGGATATGGATATGGATCATCATCATATGGGCAGTTTACTGGGGTAGGGGACTATGACTACCAGTCCCAGTCCCAGGGACATACTGGATCATCTTTTGTAGATGACATCTTTGCATACCCTACTGGGACTAGCTACCAACCTCACCAGCCATACATGCAGCCAATGCCGACGCCTCTTGCGCCGGCGCCGACATCATATCACAGTGGATCATCTTCTTCACAGACTAGATCGATTGGTAACCCTAGTTTATATCCTAAGATTGGATACCTACAGTATGTTGATGACTCCATTTACATGACACTTTTGTGGATGACTACACTCGTTTCTTCTCCGATTCTATACCGTGGTCCACATATGTCCTTCAAACAGAGAACAATGGACGTCGACTCCAGCGGGGTATGAGTGGGATTGATCCAAGGAGGCACAGCAACTATTATTAGCACTTGTAACTTATAAGTTGTAATTTGTGAACTTGTGAAGTTGTGACTTTGACACTCTCTGTATTGCCTTTAAGGCTTTAAGCATTTGAGCTATTGAATTTTGACTTTTGAGTTATTGACTATTAATGTATTATGGAGTTTATGAGAATATGATTATGAATTATGTCTTATGAGTTTTAATTAGTTTGTTTACATTTCTTTTATGTCTTTAAGACTTTAACTGCCTAACCAATGTGTATTTAACCAAGGTTTATACATTAGGGACAGCGACTGTATGTCAATCAAGGGTGCAAGCCCAAAACACCAATTTCAATTCATGTTTTTGCAATTTTATGGTTTAAATGTGTTTATTTATCTTAAATAAGGGTGTCCATGAAGTTTCAGGCCTAGATATGGCCAAATAACCCCCAAGATGGACCCCTGAAATATTGCAGAAAAAATGCAATATTTCGGGAATATTTCGCGATATTTCGGATATTTCGGATATCTCGGTAGGCTCGAGATACCGATATATCGCGAAATATTAAACCTTGATCACTATTACCCTCACCTTTCGTTTCTCCCTCACCTGGAGAAGAAGCAGAGATCAAAAGAGAGGATAACTGGATAAGCATCCTTGAGTAAAGTACGTTGTTTGGTTCCTCCAAGTGAACTGGAGTATTTGCAATTTTTTGTTAAGAATCAGAGCACTAGATTTATCTTCCAGGTATAGATTTGGTTACAGTAGCTGCTCTGATTCATAGAAAAGGTTTTAAGAGCCGACCAAAGCTATGCAAAATTGCAAATTTACTGATCTAAATTAAATGGTAGAGGCTTATGATAAAGTCATTGGCAAACCGTCGACCCTCCAAACTTAAATCTGCTTCAAGCTTGAAGATCACACATTGTAAAAGGGCTCTTGGGGGAAAAGAAAAGCAAGGTGCAGGGCGTGGTCCCAAGCAATAAGCTACCTCTCACCAGTTCAGAAATCTCTAAACAGAGGAATACTTTTGTACCAAACCAGTCTTGTGTGAAGCAGTCTCTTATTGGAGATTTTCCGTCAACAACCAATTCTACTCAATTTTGTCCCAATGCAATCAATTCCCATCACATACAGTCCTCGTCTCATGATTTGTTCCTTGAGTTAGACCATTTGAGAAGCCAACTCCAGGAATCAAATGAAAGAGAATCACAACTGCAAGCTAAGCTGAAGTATAAGAAGAATCCAAAAGTTTGGATCTGGAAAGGGATCTTGAATAAAAAAGGATTAAAGCAGAGAATCTTGTTCAGCAGATGACGTTGGAATTAAACTTCACATGGCGAAGTAAATCGAAACAATTTGCATACGCTTTGATGTACTCCAAGACCTGATTGTGGTTAGGGAATGAGCCTACCACCCTCGGAGGCCATGGGAAATCAGAGAATTGAACGAGCTATTTGGGTGTTTGGAGCTTCGTCGCCTCTACTGTCCAAACCCCACCAACGCTGCTTTGAGCTTCAAAATAATCGGGCAGAAACCCTTCTCGAGGGTATATTTGCATGCGATAAGGCCATTGATTCCAGCGCCAACAATCGCCACTTGCTTCATCTTTGAGATCGAAGAATTGTTGAACTGCCACTTCAGAGTTCCCACTGTGAATCCTCTATTGTCGGGTCCGGATCAGCTGCGTGTACGCACATAAGGTGTTATCAGACATGATGGTTAGCAAAGGGAGGGGAGGGATGCCGGCGGTAGGGTTCGTCGGTTAAAGAAGAAGAAGAAAGGATTTTATAAATGTAATCTTCCAAGGTTATTTTGGGCATTAAATGAATTAGCCATTACTAACATCAACACTTAAAGGAGGCACACTAACGGACTGGGGCTGTTTGTAACACATTTTAAACTATAGGGGAGGTTCGTATAATTTTTGAAAACACGGAAAGGGGGTGTAATTTCGCCATAGTTCAGTGGAGGGGGTGTAATTTTCCCTCTTTTCTAATGTTCCTTAAGGCTGTCAATTTTGGACCAGAACCGGGAATCGACCTGTTAGGAACAGCAACCGACCCACCCACTAGCTTATTGGTCTAGTTCTGGATCTACCAATAAGTTATTAGTCCGGTTCCGGATCTAACAAGTAGGAACCGTTAGAACCGGAACAAATTCACATCGTAACCCTATATATTATATAATTCTTAAGACTCAAGGTCATGAGAGCTAAGGTCAAACCCTTTACCTTTTTAGTCTTTCAATTTTGGCCGGTACCACTAGTCTCATATACAATTTTACCAAAGATTTAGCTGTAAATTTAAAAGTCCATTTGGGAATGCTAACTTAAGAACATACCTTAAACTAATCCTAACTTATGAGGGTGGTGGTGTTCCTACTTATTAATTAATACAAAACAAGAGGGAATATAGACTAGTTTTGTGATTTGAGGAAAAAAAAATGAAGCATATCTTATGAGATTGAAATTAGTGTCATATTATAATATTATTAAGGGTAAATTGCGAAACACCCCCTGAAAATGGAACGAATCTCAAGTCACCCCCTCTTATTTGAAAATACTCAGAACACTCCCTGCATTAGAGCCCTATATTACAGATTAGTCCCTACTGCTAGTTTTAAATTGTTAACTAATGAAGTCAGCTAGTTAAATTTATTTAAAACCCTAAACTACCCTTGACCAGTGTATAGTTACAATTTTACCCTTGAATCTAAAAAACCCAACATGTACTCTCTTTTTTTTTTTTTTTTTTTAATTAAAACAAGGAATCGAAGAGGGAATATTCCCTCTCCTTCCCCAAATTGCTAAACCGAATGGAGTTAGGGTTTTAACAACCACCACCGTGGTCTCTTGCAGCGACCAAACCAGAGGATGGCGGCCAAGCTCATGCACAGCAAACAACCGTCAGGGTCTGACGGCCATAACCCCGGCCTCAGATGCCAATGAAACATGAGAGACGGAGAGAGACACCTAAGTGATGTTAGGATTTGCAGAGAAGGTATGTCCTCGCCCGTGATGGTGGTGACGGTGGTGGTTCAGCCGAGAAGTGGGGGGTGGAGCTGGCTTTGGTTGGATCAGAAGATGGTTGTTTGTGGATGTGTTGAAGAGGCGGAATGGAGGTGGGGGGTGGTGTCGAGCTTGGCTAGGCTGGCTTTCATGGCGAAGCCACGACATCAAGGGTCGCTAGTCAAGGTCTCAAGTAATTTCTCCATCTTTTGATCAGCATCTTGTTGACCGATTTCAAATGTTTGAAATGGAAATTTCCATTCCCCCCCCCCCCATCCCCCAAACTCAGCTTCAAGTTTAAAGCTCTAAATCTAAATTCCATGATTCTTCCCCTTGTGGCAGCATTCTTGTTTAAGCAGTTCAGAGGAATGAGAAAGGAAATTGGAGATGAAAATAGTAAGGCAGAGCAACATAGAGAAAGCAAGATGAAGATGCTAACGACATGGTTGCCATTGTTGTGTCGTGCAAGCCCTCTCAAATCAATTTTATTGGAGTTGCAGTCCCAAACATTCTTTTCTGGTTTCAGAGGTTGTGTTCTCTTTAATCACCAGAGCCACCATTGAAATAAGGGTTCAAAGCTCAAGAGTAAAGGACTACGAAAACAGAGCAACATAGGTCGTGCTCGATTCTGGGTTGAAGAATTGAGTTAGGGTTAGGAAGTATGATCTGAAAATTGAATGAATTCATGCGAATTTAATTTTAATCAGCCTTGGCTTAGGTTGGTTTTGGTCCAAACTCCAAAACCCTGAAGATCTCAGCCGTTCCAGCCCGGAACCCAGAAGAGATGCTTCAAAATTCATACCAGAAGCAGTGGTGGTAATGGCGATGATTCAATTCCAGAAGGGGAGAAGAGATATAAAATAACTGGGTTTGATCACCACCGATGGCATGGCGGCTGTGAAATGTATCACCACCTATAAATTGAACAAAATCAATTTTTCGTTCCAAAGTAATAAGGATAATGGTGGTAATGGTGGCGGTGGTGGTGGTGGTGGTGGCTGGGGCAATGGTGGTTGTAGTGGTGGTGGTGATTTAGGGTATAATTGGAAATATCAAAATTGATACCCTAAATATAATTTACAAGTTTTGGGTATTTAATGTGCATTTTCTACAAACGTTGGGTACCTCAATTGTCATTGTTTATCTTATTTTGGTTGAGGTTAAAATTGTCTTTTCACTTTTTGGTTTGACTTAAGATAATACCGTTACTCTAGAGGGGGACTGATGAGTATTTTCAAATAAGAGGGGGTGACTTGAGATTGGTTCCATTTTTAGGAGGTGTTTCGTAATTTACACTATTATTAAATATATGTCGCATGTGTTAGGGATTTTTTTTTTAATATTTTGGACTGCTTGGAACCATTTAGGAACCAGAACCAGCCCACCCATTAGTTAATGGTCCTGGATCTTGTTTGAAACCAATTAGCTTATTGGTCCGGTTATGGTCCTGATCCCTCAGGGCTGGAACTGTTAAGGACCCAGACCGACAACCTAGAACGGGACCAATTGACACCCCTAATATTGACCACCACCCTTCCTCTTATTTAGCCTTGGAAAATTGTTAATCCTATGCTATACTACATAGTTTACATTATGGCTAAAAATGGTTTTTCTTGTTTATTTATTTTGGGGGGGAGGGGGGGGGAATACTCAACATGTAGATTCTTCTTAAATAATCAATTTACTTTGAAACAGGATTAATGTTTAAATGGTTTAAAGATGAGATTGGTACCAACACTGACAATTATTGTCAAGGCATCAAACAACTACAGAACAATTTTTCTTGTCTACAGTATAGTTTGAATTTGCTGGACTAATATGGATCATTGAATTACCCAATTGATTCTGTAGGAATTTGGGCAGCCAAGGTGTGTTCAAGCCCAATCTCCACAAGTGATTTGTAATAAATAAATCCATTAGCTGTTACTTTGCTTTCACCTTAGACATAGCATAGTTTTCCATCAATGTAAAAGAAAACTAATCAGTGGCAAAGGAGAAGTTCAATGCAAAATTTCAACTGGACTCTAAATTATGTTACCATTTGTCATCTTGACATAAAAAATCTTACAGTATGTTGAACTAGCCATTTGATACATCCCTCTACCCTTTCAGCTAGTTGCATCTTTTGAACAAAAAAATCTAGTCTCAAGTCAATTCCAATTTGGGTCCTCATCACATCTGATTCTAGTTTCAAAATCTCCATTCCATTTAAAACAAAATTTCTATCAATATCTTTGCAACAAACTATATTCCTGAGACAGTTCTGTTTGGGGTATTATTATCAATTTGATGATATGACTAGAAACTCAAATATACTCAAAACTTCAATGAATATCATTGACACAATAGTTCACCCCAAAATAAATACACAATCGAAAACCTAGCAATAAAAACCATCCCAATTAGTTTGCAAACTATTAACCAATTCAAAGAAATCCCAGGCTTTTGTGCCATCACTCATTTGTCACTAGATATAATCAAGGGAAAGCAAATTTTCTAAGAGTTTGCACCAACAAATAAACAAAACCAAATACAACACGAAGATACCAAAATTGAATCCCTATGTAGTAAAAAATTGTTGGTGTGAAACTCACTTGCAAGCCCTAATTGGGATGGATTTGATTAGGGTAGAAACGCCTTTGATAAGAAGCATTTTGGCCTTAACGACATCATTGGCGACAGGAATCATGGCTCGAACTGGGTACTCCTTAGCCCTGCGCTTGATTCTTTCATGAATCATTGGTCGTAGCTTATCCCAGTCCACTCTGGAGCTATAAAATCGACAACCACTAAAGTTCTCCCATAGATTGTACCAATGCTTCAGCTGATTCAATGCCATGATCGCTGCAATGAGAGATACCAATAGGTACGAAGATTATCACTATGGGTATAACAACATCATCTCAAATAGTTGGTGCACAGACCAGTGATAGGAAAAAACCGGACCAACGGAAATATAAATGCTTCATAATTTGTAACATTATAATGATACTTGTTAGATAAATAAACAGATTTGAGTCTTACGTCTTTGATGTATTTCGGCTGCCTAGAACCAGCCACAGGTGTAGGGATTCTTCCCTACACCAGCACTAGAGTAGGAGTAGATAGGTGTAGGGATCCCCCCTCCACCAGCATCAAAATCGTGGGAACAGTTTAGGGTTATTTGAATGTTATTTAGTCTTTTATTTGAGTTCTAGTTGGATTTGTAGTCCTAATTGGGATTTATTTTTGAATCCTAGTTTTAGTTTGAGTCCTAGTTTAAGTCCGTTTTCTTTACAGCCAAGAGGCTATAAATATGTAAGAGCTCTTGAGAGCCCCCACGATTGAATGAATACAGCTTATAGCATTGTTGAACCCTGAGCTACCTATTCTATTCCCTTCTTCCCAACCCTACATTAAGTGGTATCGGAGCCGAAGGATCCATCTCCTTCCCCATTAATCTCTCTCTTTCCCTGCCTTTTCAATCTCTCTCATCTTATTCTTCTCCTTCCCAAAATCTTTCTCGTTCTGTTTCTGTCATAAGTTACCAGCCTTGCACAAAAAAAAAACAGCAGACCCCAACACCTCCCTTCGATTCACTGAAACCCCAAAACATCCCTTCAATTCCAGTGCTGCACTAACCCATCCCTTCGATTCCTAATCTCCTCGTTGAAACCCTAAGCCACACCCTTCAATTCACAACCCCAGCATTGTATCAGCAAAAAACAAAATTAAAGGAATAGTGAGAGGTATCGAACCAGAAGCGGAAAAAAAAAAAAAGAGAGAGAAGCAGAGAATCAAAGAATCGAAACAAAAAGCAGAAGAAAACACACCTGGTTTCAGGGACCTCCACCGCTACTGGTACGACATCGTTCTTTGGCGGACAGAATCTTCTCTGCATCTGAATTCCTCAGTCGATCAAAGCTCCTCGCAGCATCCTCATCGAATCGCTGTTGCCCTCTCTGGAGTAGCAGACTCCAAGTAGGAGACTGCAATCGGTAACCCACGACCATAGCTAGTAAGTTCGGGAACGGATACGTACGGCAATCAAACGGACTGTATGGCAATAATACTTTTCAATAATCCGGCGCAATAAGACGTGTACAGCAATGATACGGTACATGTTTAATACGGTTGCTGTGTGAAAATCCGGGAGCAAAAACACGGGCATATATACACTATAAAACAGGCATGCATACCTAATAAACACAACAACATTTACTAATGTGCCTAATTATATAGTTTGATTGATTGACAAGCCTAAATTCATTACAATCTTCATTGTACAGCTTAAAATGGCTAATCAAAAGGGATGATTGAAAGGAATTAAATAGACTACCACATTACAATCTTAATGAATATTGATCATATCTCTCTTAAAGTCCAAAAATAATAGCGGAAATGAAAAAACAAATAACCCAAAACAGCATCAATCTTTCAACTATTTTAACAAACAAAAATATATACACACAGAAAACTTCAGAGAATATTAGAGAACCGGAGGATGTAAGAAAGAAACTCATAAAAGAAAATTGGCAGTGGTCTATCTAACACAGACATCCAAATTAGATCTGTGCCATCGGACGGACACATGGAATCATAATTCACTGATAGAGGATTTCCTCAAAACAGAAATCAGAATCCATTGTAGTTATTTTGGAGCACACAAGTAGGTTTTTTTTTGTTCATAGTAATTCAAACAATATTGGAATAGAAGTGCCATAAAGAGATTGACAGCAGCCTTAAGTGTGGATGCCAATCAATACATTGTATAAGGGTGTCGATGGATCTTGATGTAATTATAGACCTACAATGGCTTTCAATGGGATTCCCACAATGGCCACTACACTAATGGCTAAATACACTTCAAAATAGAGTTCTATCATGAACCACTGATTAGTTAACATTTCCACATCAAATCGTTAAACTAGGAAGCATAAAAAAGGTGAAAAGAAGAAAGATTACAAATATAAATCACTAAATGGACTATTGATTAGTGGATGCATTAACCCAAAATAGAGTTCCAGAATCAGGCCATCGGAAAGTGGAACCGTCATGAGCAGTGGCATTTCAAAATTGATTGAAAAGAGAGATAATGCATCTAAAACCTACAGAGAAGAAAGATTCTAGCTGGAAGAACAGAGATGGTGAAGGTGAATCTGCCGCTGCAACCGCCGATGGAGCTTCTGCAATCGTTGGGAAAAGATATGGAGAAGAGGAACCGACTGCCACGGGGGATATTCCAGTATTTTGAGTTCGTAGGTCGCTACAATCGCCGATAACCTCAGTCTCCACCAGTCGCCAACACCGACTCGCCCTTTTGAAATCACAGCGAACGGCGACGGAGAAGAAGGGGGCTACGGTTTGGTTTTCCCGAATGTGAGAAAGGGAGGAGAGGTTTGGGGATGTTTTTCCTTTAGTCGTACGGGAATGGTTTTAGACTTTTAGGTCCCATTTGGTAACACTTTCGTTTTGGGAGAATGTTCTTTTCACAGAAGTGCTCTTTTTCGATTCTGTGCGGTGAGAATAATCTCGTGGAATAAAACAATGTTTGGTAAAACTGTTACGTTTTTGTTCCACGAATAGAAAAAGAACAAAAACAGTGTTTGGTAGACATTTTACAAAATCACTTTTTTTATATAAAAAAATACACAAATTGCATTATGTTCATTTTTAATCCGTAATAATTATGATTATATTACTCATTATCATAAATAATACTATAATACTTAAAATTATTTATACTTATTTTGATAAAAATCAACAAACAATGTACCCATGTCCTTTAACGAACTACCATTAATCACTCAAACAAATAAATCCAACATAACTTGAGTATCCATGTCCTAAATAAACTACCATTAATAAAAAGAGTCAAGTAGCAACACACCCACTGCTAGCAAATTTTCTCTTTTCTGAACTCACAAAAGAAGAAAAAGAGAGAGAGAGAGAGAGAAGGGCTTCAACCTTCAAAGTTCCAACAATACAAACTCCAAAGTGTGTTGTCACAAGTTCACTACACACAAAACATGCACTTACCTTCTAAAGCACACTCACAAGCATCACTTCTCTTTTGAACATGGGAACATCGGAAACTCTTTTTCTCATGTTCAGCTTTCTCCTTTCTTTTGTTCTTATTTTTTTTTTCTTTCTTATTCTAATATAAACACTCTAGTCCAAGTCAAGATCATCCAAACACTCTTTTAATTAATGATTTTTAGTATGAGTAATTTACACCTTAAATTTTCATGATTCAGCTGGGTATGATCTAGAATTTGATTTATAATATCTGTTGCACAAAGAAAACTACTATTGAAAATGCAAGGTTTCCCTCTCTGCAACACCAAAACTTAACAATGGAGACAAAGAACTCTCTTGAAGCTTTCTTGATTTCTCAATTGATCGAATCCCCTTTCTCGAGATATCAGTGCTTAAAAACAACTGCAAATCACCCACATGAGCATGTGGCCTAAGTGGAATCAGATTTTTCAACACAACCCAAGGCCATGCCCCTATCCCACCTCTTCCCTCCCCAAAACACCCAATCCAGCCTATACCTTTGTTAGCAAATCAACCTAAGACAAGAAAGACCCGGTCCAGTTGATTTCTGTAAGTACTGTGTTGGGTGAACCTAACTATGTTCAAGTTCAGTAGGAATGGAACAACCCACTCAACAACTAGAAAACAGAGAAGATAGGTCACATTACCTATATTAATGTGGTATGGTTCAAATTTTAGGATGGAATCTAGAATCACAATGAAGTTCTGAAACCACAGTAATAACCTGGATCAATAGGGTAGAATGAGGAAGACTGAGAAGTTTAACAGATTCCATAAATTTAATGTAGTTTCCAGAAATTGGATTATTCTGGATTTACCAAACACAACCCCAAGGTTGTATTTATGAGTAAGCACTTTCAGAAATTAAAAAGGAAAATTGATGGTGAACTAGAAGGCTGAAACAAGAGCTGTAACTTCTCAAAGATTAAGTAAACTGGACAGAGACTTCAACAACAGTATAGTCCCACCCTGGTGACTTTTTCAAACCTAAAAATATGATGTTTCCTGTAACTCTAGTTGGTGCAATAGGCCTGCAACTGAATATTTCAAGTAACAGAGCAGTTGTTTGAACTTGTAATATATGAAAGATTAACCCCAGGCTTAAGACCAGAAATCAATAGATATTATTTTAACTATGAAGTTCGAATGGAAACCAAGCAACATGAAAGAAGATAAGAAAAAAATGCACAAAGGTAAACACCAAAATAGACTCACTTTTTGGAGATTGCAGGTATGAACTAAACTTGGTTCACTGCTGATCCAACT
Source organism: Telopea speciosissima (assembly GCF_018873765.1). Taxonomy (NCBI): domain Eukaryota; kingdom Viridiplantae; phylum Streptophyta; class Magnoliopsida; order Proteales; family Proteaceae; genus Telopea; species Telopea speciosissima. The sequence continues at coordinate 11,522 of NW_025318171.1, forward strand.
TTCTCTCTAGTTTTTCCTGCACAATCAAATCCCATAAGTTAAAGTTAGAAAAAAAATTGCAAGAAATTATTTTTTGGGTTTTTAGGGTTCCCCTGCAACCCTGTAATCTTCTATTTTTTATTCAGAGAGGAAGAGAGATAGAATCAGAAAGTTTGGCTGGGTTTTCTTCTTCATTTCTTTTCTTGGGTTTTGGATTTTCCAGTTTCAACAGAGTTTTTTTTGGAAATTTCAGGCAGGGGTTTTCAGAGAGAAATAAATAAAGAACGCAGGGGAGGGGCTATTTCTTTTAGGGATTTCTTTTTCTTTTCCAGAGAGAAATAAAGAAAGAACGCAGGTTTTGGATTTCTTTTTCTTTTCCAGGGAAGAAACCCTAAACTCCCTGAAATCTCAGGGTTTAGAGATTCTGCTTGAGAGAGAGAGAGAGAGAGAGAGAGAGAGAGAGAGAGTCACCTTCGTTGTTGTCAAGTCCAGTTGCAGAGGGGGTCATGCTAGAGAGGAAAGCTGATGTAGTAGAGGGTTGTGCGGAGCTCAAGGAAGAGAGTATGGCGTGAGAGGAGAGGCCCTTTTCAATCGTGGAAGAGAGAATGGCTATCCGGAATAGCTTTTTACTTTTCTATCCTTTTGATCTTTCATTTGGGAAGAATCGAAGAAGCTCTTTCCCAATTCCTGATCTCCTTAGTTTTAGTTTTTTCTTTTTTTTTTAAATAAACATTTAAAATGTATTAAACGCGTATAATATTTCAACTCTTCAAGTCATAAAATACGCATATAAATTCATATCTAACATGTTATATAGAAAAAATTGATTTTTTCAATTAAACGTTTGAATCCACATATAATACATGGATTTGTACGCGAATTTACTAACTATGCCCATGACCTCTCATTTTAAAACCCTTATCCCTATATTATCTTTTCTTTTCTGTTTTCTCATTTTTATTTTTTTTTAAGAAAACAGGGGTCTAAGATTGGGCACCTCAGATGTATTTTACCCTTCTTTTTTTTTTATAGAAAATAGCGGGTAAACTCCTGCTCAAGAGAGTCCATGAAGCGCACCACAACTCACCAACTACACTAGGCAACTGTTGGTACAAGAGAGAAAATATAGCATGATAATATTTGATCTCTATCTTCTTAGTGCGCCATGTAATTAGGTTATACAAATACAAATAGTGGATAATCACTAATTGATCACATCTATTTAGTTATTCTAACTCCTCATAAAGCATTCAAATTCAATGCACACAAGATTTTTTGAGTCTGATAAATTTAGAATTTCACTATACACAATTTT
>NW_025318172.1:0-12815 GCF_018873765.1 Telopea speciosissima
CCTTTCTCTCTCTTCTTTCCTCTCCTTCCTCTCTCGGATTTCAGATTTGCCAAGGGATCTAAAATGAGCCCAATGCCTCCTATTTATAAGCCAAGGCCAACTAAGGCCTGTTTGCCTTCAGTCCCTCTTTTAAAAACTGAAACTGATTTTGTTCAGTTCTGGGCTCTCTGGTGGGGTCCACAATGAACCAGGGATATGAGGTGGTCCCTCAGAGTCCCCTCTATCACTGAAGGGTGTACATGGTTAAGTGGGGTGGTCCCCACATTTATAATAATTAAAAATGTGCAAAAATAGCCACTGGGCGATGTCTCTGGGCCTTGCTGCATCGCCCAGTGCCATCGCCCAGAGAATTCCAACAACAGAATTCAAAGGGGAATAGCATAGGGGTTTAACCCTAGGTTAGGGTATTGTCCCCGTATGCCCATTATGGGTTTTTACATGATTTTCTAGAGGTGGGTCCCACCACTTTAAGGAGAAAAGAGAATACCTGGGGTTCAAGCCATATATGAAGCTATGAGCTGTGCAAGCATAGGGGTCTGCTATCCATCTTCTGACAGGTATATAGGGAAACCTGTTCAAAGCATTCTCATTGATCTCATTGAGTGGAGTAATGCTCCACAGTGATCCTGGTTGCCTGATCAGGGGTTCCTGTCCTTGAACCAAAATTCCAACTTGTCAGGGGTAGGGTTTGACATTAATGAGCGGAAGCATTAATTACATAAGCAGTTATAGTATGTTCAGCCATCTAAGTGATAATATAATAGTAATACTGATGTCAACTGACCACGACATAACTACTCAAAACTGTAATAAATTATTATAGAAAGTGTTCATAAAGGGCACAATGCCCCAAAAGAATCAAAAGGAGGGGTCACCACCCCAACAACCTCTGTGCCCGTAAGCACAATCATCACAGGGGCAACCATCGCCATGTTCCTCCAACACGTACTCAGGTTCCTCTGTCCCAATGCCATCATAATCCACCGACTGTACATCCAGACCGACCAGATAACCATCACCTGCATCAGAATCTAAAAGTTGTGTACACAGGGGGTTAGCTCCACTGAGCCAGTGAGGGGAAAGGGGAGTGCACATATATACAATCACACATAGTCCATGATGCATGAAATGTTAAATTCATATTTTTCCACCTAGCAAGCAATCTAAGTCATGGTGTATGCTACTGTGATAACATGGGAGACACTGAGGGTCACTTATCCTATCGCCCCAGTGAAACCTCAATTATCACATGGGACCTGTGCCGGTAGAAGCCATTATGACCACCCAGTCGCAAACCCCGATAGCCATCACTACCCCTGTCCTAGCCTCTCCCACCTCCACAGACCACAGGTGCTTAGACTATCCAACACCTAAACCCCTGTTGGCAAGGGTCGTAGCATAGGAAAATGTAAATCCTAACCACAGATATACTACATGCATTTCTATCATCCCGAGAGGTACTCCGGGTGCATCAATGTCCCATTCCATCTAGTACTCGGGTACCAGCACGGCATGGCACATACAGACCAGGATGGCAAGCAAGTAAACATTATAATTATAACATTCACGGGGTCCCGGTACTGGTGTGACCGGCACCGTAACCCAATATTATAATATAAAGCATCATGACCATATCTCATCAATTCACATCCATAGGTTTTATATGCAAGATGCATCATGGTAAGAATGAATGCAAGCACAGAGATCAATAGATTAATCTAGATAATGCGTCTCTATAATTATATACATCAATCCCAAACATCACCCAAAACCCACTCACAGATTGTTTGATTGTTGTTTGGTGAAGTTTGGTCAAGTGCACACAACCTCGTATAGATTCCAAGGTCTGAAAATGAGTCAAAATAGTATTAGGAGTATATAAGTGGGTCCCACAAAAGGTCCTAACAAATAAGTACAAATTGGGCCAAGACGGTAGGAACGGAGCCAGACGGGTGAATCCGGTCGTTGATCCCCCCAGGTCATGCCCAAAAAATGTATAGAACGGACTCACGGGCTGATGCAGAACGTGAGTCCGCTCGTAGATCTGTTCCAACCTTGAGACACGATCGAGAGCAACTTGAGGATTCAGGATTTGGGGTGGATTCACTTTAGGTGGGTCCGCTCGTAACTCTGCCTTAGAGGAAAGCCATAATAGGCTGAATCGACTAATGAACGGATACACAACGGTGAATCCGGTCGTTCGTCCACTCCTCCTCCTTTGAAAAGCTACGAGGAGCATCACCTCCAGCCCTTCATTTATGGATCCAAAAGGGTCTTGGGGTAGGGGAGATAGGCTCAGACCTACGTTGGAGGTCCAAAACATGAAGTCCAACACACAGGAAAGGGAATTTGGGAGATTTAGGTCCATTCCCAAAGTTCTTCCCAACCTAAGCTAGGTTTGAAGGCTTAAACAGCAAAAGGGGTCATTCACAGCTATGAATGCATCAAGAGGAGGAAACATAGGTCTTAAGGGATTAATTAATAGAGTTCATTGGGTTCCCTAGAGAATCCCCCAAGCTTGGAATTGATCCCAAGGGGATCTTCAAACCCAGAAATGGAAGAGAGGAAGAGGTAGGTGAGGTCATTTACCTCAAGGTTGAACCAATCAAAGCCTTCCACCACCACAGCCTCTCAAAGCCCTTCTTCTCCAAGCCTTCAATGCTCCCATAGCTCCAACAATTTGGGGTAGGTGAATAGAGAAGTAAATGAGGCTTGAGGGTTAAGTCTTAGCTTTAAGACTAATCTTCCTCCTTAGGGTCTGTTTGGATTGGGGATTAATGAGTCAAAACTTATTAAAAGGCTTATTTAGCCAATGGGTCCACCCAAATAGCAAATGCATGACCCAAGTGAACCAAGGATGAGACCAACCTCGTCCAACGGACTAAACTAGAGTGTTCGAGGCACGAGGTGTCCCACAAAAAGAAAACACATAAGTCCAAAGATAGCACGGGCGGACTAATGGGTGGATCCAGTCTTAGTGAGTCTGCTCGTGCATTTGCTGCTGCTGTAAAGGTAGGAACACAAGAATTTCGATTAGAGCCTTGGCCCATGCTTCAAGGTCAAGTAGAGTGAGGTACAGCATCACTCACAAAGGTTAAAATCTTACCCCCCAGTCATCACAACGTATCCTTCGTGATCCCGAATAGTTTTTTGATCCCGATACTAAGCTCATTGCCAAAGGATGTATCTAACTGTGGGAATACGGGGAATGCCTTTCGGTACTCCTCACTTTGTGGACTCGTGCTAGGAGGATGATCGACGAAATCACCATCAACAAATCTTCCCCACTGCCGATTAAGGAATCTCTCTTCCACAGGCAGGCCCGTGATGTGGTCAATGATCCTGTGGTTATGTTTGACCACAAGAGAAAATAACTCACCAGCATACTCGACAGCAGAATCTACACGTCACACGAGAGAGAAAACATTAATAAATAATAAATCTGGGCACGGGTGTAACACTATGCTGTCAAGGTACCAAGTCAGCTAAATTCCACATCTTTGGATGATGAACCGGGAGTCAGACCCGAAAGCCCAGTGCAAGACCCAGAGAAATCCCAAGTAATACTAGTATGAATACAAGTCAGACCAGTAAGCCTAGACCAACACTAGGACATTAATGCAACTTTAAGTATTAATTGACACACATTTATGATCCGATAAATTAGGTTTTGATCCCGTGCTCGAGGTGCACAGTCAAATACCAACCGGAACAGAACCGACAGCTGAATCAGTAGGACCAGAACAAGGTGACTGAAATTACACCATGTATGTAAATGCGACACGGCTAATATGTCAACATAAATTATAATGATACTATTACACTGTTCATTTAATTTAATTACTGCGAATTCTATTGAATAAAGAATACTTGTCTGGTGAATTCTATGATTGGACATTGAATGTTGTATGTGAATTACTAGACTAGATGTCATAGTCAGCTTAGAAATGAGGCCCATAGAATGGGATACGGTTGACACCACCCGACCCATACGATGCCATGTAGATGCATTGGGCTAGAGTATCATCACCTGTGCTACGCACCCTTACCAACAGGGGTTAAGCTGTTGGATGCCTGTGAGAGTGACCATATGAAAGAGAAAAAGAAAAGAAATGAAATGAAAAGAGAAAAGAAAAGAGATATATTATGCATCGAAAAGGTGGTTATGGGCTATAAGCCAGAAAAGAAATGTGATATGTAAAAGAAAGTGTTGAGGAAAAGTCCTCATAACTCCATCATCTATCAAAGATGATACCAATGTTTTGATGATAATAAATAAACCAAATTGGACTAACTCTTGTTTAAGATGCATAAATAAGAGCATGACACCAAGTGAGGGGGAGCACTCAATTCAACAGATTGATGCTCAAAGCAATTCGTCCTATCTTTCAAGACATCAAAGAATCATGAAAAATGAAGAACAAGTTTTGAAGATAAAGATCAAGACAAGTTAGAAGAACTCACTTTGAAGACACTCAAGAAGTTCAAGACTTGAAGAATTCAAGTTGTACTTAAGTTGTAAATACTTTTAAAGTTACAAACGATGTAATGCACACACACACAAGCATGCATTCATTTAGATAGACTTTAGGAGGTTAAAAATAACCCCAATTCATGTGACCAAACTCATTTGGAATCCTCCAAGTTAGTCCATCAAAGGACTTAACTTATTTCAGCAGAAATTAGCTGATCCGGCATACCGGATCATAAAATGGCATACCGGATCAGTTGTGGTCTAGGGAAAATGCCTGCAGTAGCCTTCCAGTGTGTGCTGGATTGTGATCCAGTATACCGGATCAAGCCTTGCTGTGTTTTACCCTAAACTAGCATACCGGATCATTATCCAATATATCGGATCATGATATAACCGTTGTGAATTTGACTGTCACACCCCAAATCACCCCCTGGGAGGATTTAGGCAAGTGACCGGATATTCTACGACATCCGCCAATCCCCTAGGATCAAGAAGCAGTACTTACACGTCACAAATCACACAATGAGGGTAAAAAAATAGTAAAAGAATATCAGAGTGCAACGGAAGATTAGACTACCCACAGATGATTTATATCATCGATAATACAATCCCAAATACCTATGTTTTACCATATACATATCCATTTATGTTCCATAAGTACATGATTGTGGTAATTACACTTCTTGAAAGAAAGAAACTTAAATAATAACAAAATCATCGCTAAGCTACGAGATGAGGAAGATCTACAATTCCATCAACAACTTCCTCGTCCATTGGCAACCCATTCCTGCAAAATCAACTAAAAGAGAATATATAAGAGTGTGAGCTCCACCGAGCCCATGAATGAAATACAAATCATGCATGCACATACAAGCACAACCAAATGAGTCCTACATGAGGTGCAGTTCATTTTATTTATTAGCCACCTAACATCACAACTAAGGCAGGTTAGTGCTACTACAATCCCCAATACATGTATCCCTGGTGTGGACTTGGTTACCCCTTCCCGCGATACACCCATTGAGTTGTCGGAGAGGACAAGTCAGCCCCAGCGCACTAGTCCTTGGTCAGCCCAACCAGCCCTCTGTGATTAACCTGTGAAGTAACCGTTCGTATTTAGTTCAATTCTTTTCCCTTTTTAATTATGGCATAAAGCTCGGCATATAGCTCCTGACATTAATTATGGCGTAAATCCTGGCATATAGCTCCTGATATTAATTGTGGCTTAAAGCCCATTGTCACACCCTAAACCACCCCCTGGGAGGATTTAGCCAAGTGATCGGATATCCTACGACATCCGCCAATCCCCAAGGATCAAGAAGCAGTACTTACACGTCACAAACCACACAATGAGGGTAAAAAGATAGTAAAAGAATATCAGAGTGCAATGGAAGATTAGACTACCCACAGATGATTTATATCATCGATAATACAATCCCAAATACCTATATTTTACCATATACATATCCATTTATGTTCCATAAGTACATGATTTTGGTAATTACACTTTTTAAAAGAAAGAAACTTAAATAATAACAAAATCATCGCTAAAAGACGAGATGAGGAAGATCTACAATTCCATCAATAGCTTCCTCGTCCATTGACAACCCATTCCTGTAAAATCAACTAAAAGAGAATATACAGGAGTGTGAGCTCCACCGAGCCTGTGAATGAAATACAAACCATGCATACACATGCAAGTACAACCAAATGAGTCCTACATGAGGTGCAGTTCATTTTATTTATTAGCCACCTAACATCACAACTAAGGTAGGTTAGTGCTACTACAATCCCCAATACATGTATCCCTGGTGTGGGCTTGGTTACCCCTACCCGCGATACACCCATTAAGTTATCGGAGAGGACCAGTCAGCCCCAGTGCACTAGTCCTTGGTCAGCCCGACCAGCCCTTTGTGATTAACTTGTGAGGTAACCGTTAGTATTTAGCTCAATTCTTTTCCCTTTTTAATTGTGGCATAAAGCCTGGCATATATCTCCTAACATTAATTATGGCGTAAATCCCGGCATATAGCTCCTGATATTAATTATGGCTTAAAGCCCAGCATATAGCTCCTGACACTAATTGTGGCTTAAAGCCTGGCATATAGCTCCTGACATTAATTGTGGCTTAAAGCCCAGCATATTGCTCCTGACATTAATTGTGGCTCCCACAGGCATCCAACACCTTAACCCCTGTTGGCAAGGGTGTATAGCATGGGTGATGAAACTCTAGCCCCATGTCTATATGGCATCATATGAGTTAGGCAGTGTCAACCGTATCCCATAATACGGGCTACCACAGGCCTCATTTCTAAGCCAGCTACGACATCTAATCTATCAATTTTACATACAAGCATTATCATACATTTCCAATGTTCATCAGATAAGATTCAGAATTTAAATGAGAATATAAAACAATTTAAAATAATTAAAGATAGTAAATATTGTTGTTGTTGTCATGACCCATCAGTCATGTTACACCTGCACTCATGGTGTAATTCCACTCACCTTGGTTTGATCCTACCAGTTCAGTTGTTTGTTCAGTTTCGGCTGGTATCTGACTGTGCACCTCAAGCACGGAAACAAATCCTAAAGTAATAAATTAGAAATGTGTTATTTTAATTATTCACACTATTTTTGATACCCTAGTGTTTGTCTAGGCTCACTGGTTTGACTCAGAGCTCAGTCCGAGATCACTTGGAATTCTCTGGGCCTTGCACTGGGCCTTAGGCCTATGTCCCGGTGCATCATCCGAAGAATGTGGCTTAGGTTCAATATGGTATTTTACCATTGTAGTACATGTTCCTAGGTTACAATAGTCTTACATCATAGTCCCTAGGCCAGCAGTGCTGCAGGACCAACACAGACAAGGTTTCCAAGCCCTGTGGGGCCTACTCGAGTACCCAAGGTGTTCATAATTATGGACAAATGTGAGGAGGGGTATTTTGGTCATTTTCCACCTCCTGACACTGTTTATAGTCCATATGTGGAGGTCCCCAAACTTGGGTTTGCAAAATAGTCTACTTTAAAGTCTCTGGGTGATGTGTGCATCGCCCAATGCTATCACCCAGAAAATTTATATGCAGAATTTATTTGGATTGAAATGAAATTTCAGTCCATTTAGAGACATAATTGGCTCATGGTTCCTTCTAATAAAATGAAGCTCTATGAATCTAGTTTTTATCAAAACTAGAATCAAAGAAAATAAAGATTGGATTATGAAGATATCCTCTTTTTATTATACAAAGGTCAATCTATCAAGACAGCAGGATCCGATTTTGACAGCAGCTTGTAATGAAGTTTTAATTGACATAGAGACATAACTAGGCAATGGTGTCTCGAATAAAATGCAACCCTATGAGTCTAGTTTCCAACAAAATTAGAACTAAGACAAACGGAGTTCAGATGGTGAAGTTATATCATTTTAATTAAGAGAATGTCAATTTGCAGAGTAGCAGAATTTGATATTTATGTTGGAATTTAACATGCATGTATGGATCCATGGCTCTATCCTACTATTCATGTTTTATGCACATGGTTTGGTATAAACTAAGCTATATTCATGGCTGGAACTGAGATCTAAATAATTCTGGGTTTGTAAGAATGTGGATGAAGAGCAATAGCATAGAATCTATGTCATGCATACAAGGATCCATGGTTCTATCCTGCAAATCATGGCTTACATTCATAGTTTAGCATGATGGTTAGCCAAATTATGGTTGGAACTTAAGTTCAGGTACTTTCCAAGTTTAAGAAGAGGGTAGGAGGTAGGAGGGAGAGGTTATGCAAGAGGATCATGCATCCTAGCTACAAATTTAAGCATTTCATACATGGTAACATGCAAGGTAGGAGTTTGGGTTCAATTCTGTAACTGTTTGCCCAAAACAGAATTTTACAAGGAAGGTTTATGAGATGAGAAGGTTGGATTCTAGTGGTGCTTACCTTGGGTCTTGAGAGCAAGAGGTGAGCAAGGCTCCTTCTTCTTCTTCTTCTTCTCTTTCTCTTTCTCTTCTTATTCTCTTCTTTTCAGTTTTGCTAAACTAAAACCAACGAATATGGGTTCCCTTTTATATTTGATTTTATTTTGTTTTATTTTTGATTTATGAGAATACAATTTTACCCCTTCTTTATCCTTGTATAACCAATATATCATTTTCTTTATTTAGTATCTTGGGTACCCATCTAAATGTGTAAGGACATGAACATCCCCATACTTTAAATGAAAAGTCTCTAAGTCCTAAACCTATGAAATTCCAGTCCTACCCTTCCTTGCCTCCATTTTTCACCAATAGTGATTAGTCTTCTTCTTTGATTAAAGTACCCTTATAAAGTGAAAAGACATGGTTACCAATTAGTCTTATGTTTTATTTCAATTATATCTAGCCTATCCCAACTTGCCACCTATTTATTAATTTGATTTCTTAATTCTCACCAATAGGATCCTTCCACATGGAATGCCATGTGTCCTCCCACTATTGTATGCATGTTTAACATGCAACATGTCACTTCTTGAGTGTGCCACGTGGCTACCACTTTAGGTGGGCTCCACATATATATTTGTTTTAAAAATTGACTTTCCACCTCACCACGTCTTTTATTAAATCTATTTATACTTTTATGTATATATGCAAAAGTATACATGGGTGGGGATTTGAACCTACAACCTCCCTCTTAAATAGCTAAAGTAACAACCAGTTGGGCTAAGACCATAATTTGCTATCTTTTGAAGAATAAATTAGTTTATCCTTTTGTTTCTACTGTTTTGTTCAAAATTTTGTCTAGGAAATCCGGAATTGACTTTCGTCAATTGTATAGGTTTCGTTTTAAGGTTCTTCTCAATAATTTATTGACCCTAAGAATTATTTCACGTTGTCAAAACTTAATTTTTCATGAGTTGGTATAATTATCCTAATGCCCCTATATTACAAAATATAAGTTGTTTTATTGTTTACCGATCACCAGGTTAGACCAGTGATGCACTAGTTGGCAACCAAAGTTAATGGGGAAAATTTTAAAACAAAGATGCGGACATTGCATTATGTTATTTTTCTCGACCATTCATTCAATGCTCCGCAAGGTATTGGTGCCATGGACCTCAGGTTTTGGACCTTCAACAAAATTTCAAATTAGCCCATATTTTTGGGCACAGGTTTTACATTGACCGTTAAATCAAATATCTTTTTAGGAAGTTTGGTGAACTGGTATACCGGATTAGGAACTGGTATATCGGATTATGTGTCTAATTGAATCCGATCTTAAGATAGATTCCTAATTAATTTGAGCTACCTAGCCTATAAATAGGCACCTATTTAAGCTCTAATTACTTCTAATCACTATCATTAAGATACTTCAGTACAAGCTCTACATTGCAATAGCCTCAAGTGAAATTTTAAGCATTCATTCAAGCACATTCTCTTACAAGCTCCTTCACTTCACTTAGCATTAAGCTTCAAGTTGAAAGGTAGCACACACTACTAAGGTTGAGGTAACTCTTTCTTTAGTACCCTTTATTTAAATGGTAGTTTGAGTCTTCTTGCTTAGAATCAAGAGTAGTTTGAGTCCACTTGCTCGAAATTAAGATTTGTTGGTTGTTTGAGTTCTCTTGCTCATTCTCAAGATTATTTTTAGTGGAATTCTCTCTAAGGTGAGAGGAGTGAATGTAGACAAGTTTTAGCCGAACCACTATAAATCTTGGGGTTATCTTTATAATTTACTTATTTTATATTGATAAGGTTTTTATTTTTGCAAAAATTTATACTTTCCACTATGTTCACCTATTCACCCCCCCCTCTAGGTGAATTCACATTTGGTATCAAAGCTAGAGTTCAAGACCTTGATTATTCTTAATCTTATTAAGAGTTAAAAGACCATGGGATCCTCTGCAAATCGAAAGATTGAAGGATACAATATTACTAGACCACCTTTCTTTGAAGGAGAATGATTTTTCTATTGGAGAAATCGCTTCAAAAATTTTGTGTGTGCTAATAATATTGATGCTTAGGAGGTAATTAAAAATGGACCGAATACCATAGACAAACCTAAAGAAGAATAGACTATCGCTGAAAAAGCAAAAGTCCAACTTAACTATATAGCAATAAGTTATATTCAATGTGCTTTAGGAGAAAAAGAATACAATAGAACTTGCATATGTGATACTATTAAGGAGATGTTTGACAAACTAGTTGTAACCTATGAATATGACCTATTCAAAATGAAAATTGATGAAGATATCTATGTTATAGTTACTCGTTTTACTAACATTGTGAACAAGTTGAAAGGTTTAGGTAAGATCTATACAAATGGAGAAAATGTAAGAAAGATTTTGAGATCTCATTCCAAGGAATGGAGACCCAAAATAACTGCTATCAAAGAATCAAAAGATATCGATAAGTTGAGCCTAGATGAGCTATTGGGATCACTCCAAACTCATAAAATTGGAATTCAAGCAAGACACCAAGGAATATGAACCAAAAGAATCTAAGAAGAAGGTCGTGGCTTTCAAATCATGCTATGAAATTAGTGATGATGAAGAAGAACTGTCCGATGATGAAATTGCATATCTCTCGAAGAAGTTTTTAAAGTTCTTTAAGAACAAGGTCAAAACCTCATTTAACAAGTGAAGATTCTCTAAGGACCAAAAAGGTAAGGACATCTCTAAGGAAAATGTTGATTCCTCTTCAAAAGATATTATCTGCTTTGAGTATAGAAAATCGGGACACTACAAGTGAGATTGCCTAAAAATGAAGAAATACAAAAAGACATACAAAGTCGAACACTCATTTGACTCAAGTGATGAAGAAATGGAAGACGAAGAATCTTAAGAAAAAGAGCAAACCAACCTGGCACTCATGACTCTTGAAGATGAAGAAAACCAAAATAAGATAACCCCCAAATCTCCATCTCATAAGGATAAAGATTACTTAGAATTAGAGGGAGAGTCTTTGAAATAGGAGGCTAAGGAGGAAGTTGTTCACCATCTTGCCCCTCGAGTTGGAGGCGAGGCTTAGCCTCGGAGCCGAGCCGAGTCGCAGAGGAGGAAGAAACTGAATTGCAATTTGGGTGCTATGGCCACTGGTTTAACTAGTTCTGTGGTGAGAGGTTTTTGATCATCCTCTTGCCATGATAACCTTTGTAGCTTTACTGATGTAGTTCTCACAAATGGCATCAATCTATTGCAAATTGTCTAGTCATTCTTCCAGGGATGAACTACACAAAGAACAAACAAGCAAGGGAGAACTAGCTTCTACTAGCGAGGACTCTTCGATGCGTAAGCCTAATTTCTTAACAACAGTTGGTTTTTAGAGTCAAAAGTAAGAATTTTTTGATCTCCTTTACTTGGTTCATACCTAGGTATTTATAGGCATAGGGTGGAGGGTGGTCATAAAGAGTCATACTTTAAATAATCTTCTAGTTTTGGTAGGAGATCCGATTTTAGGAAAGTACTTCCTCTTTTGGGAAGAGTCCTTTTAGTTGTCTTTGCACTAGATTGCTTACTTATCAGGAAAGAAACTAGATATGTTGAGTTGGCAATCCAAGGATCTTGGTTTGGGATCACTGGTGGTCAGGTCAGCCTGATGCTTCCTTGATCTAAGGAGTCCTGAGGATGACCCGTGAGGTCAACATAGTCCATTGATCAAGCTTATGTTTGACATCCCAAGTAATTCAGTTGATCGACCTATGGGCTTGGCCTTGGTGAATCTGGGGAGTTGAGCTTAATGGCTGACTACAAGGGTTGGCTCGTACATAGATGTTGTCAAATCTGCCCCAATCTGACTTAGATTTTGCTTAAAGAATAGGGATCAGTAGCTACCCACACTAATAATCTGTGGTGTATCATCCCAATGGTTACAATCAATAGGAAGCCCCCACTGATGACGTCCACCATACCTGTGAGAAGCTGGGTTGCAACCCCTTGCAGCTGCTCAGCCCATCACCTGCTGTACAACACAAAGCACAGGTAATTCTCTCTCCTGAGTACTAAGGGGGCCATGCTCTTAAATATATCCTCCTTGTATGAGTAGTAGGGTGTGGGGAAGGTACCATGTGGAAAAACAAACCCATATGGAAAACTACAGGTAAAAATTCAGCAGTGTAGCATTCATTGGATGATGCACTAGACGATTGGCCCAAAGCTCCAGTGATGCCAAAACCTGCATTTTCTCATTCCAAGCTTGTGGGAGCTGAACCTACTACCTTCAAACACCTCTAATATGCACCTTAGAATTTTAGGAACCAATCCCCATGTTGGAGTCCATGTGGGCCCCACCTATGTAGCTAAACTAGGCAAAAATCCCTTTAAAAATGCATTTTTCCTATAGGACTGTGTAGCCAAATAGACCTC
>NW_025318173.1:0-12812 GCF_018873765.1 Telopea speciosissima
GTGGATTAGGGTTTAACTTGAAGAACCCAAGGAAGAAAGTCACGGAGACGGGCGAATAGTACGGCAAATGGTGAGCCATATTTCAAGACCCTGAGCGGGTACTTCGTGAAAGAGGAGAAGACTTCCCTTCTTTGGTGAAATCCAGAACCATGGTTCGATCAAGAGCAGGTAGCACGTCTACCAGGACTTGAAATATATTTAAGAACAAAGTAGACTAGATAGCCATGGAATTGGATCAAGCCAGCAAGAAGGAAGTCACGGGGATCAAGGGATCGACAAAGCTTGAAGTAGCGGTGATCATTGAAGAAGAAGAAGAAGGATCGGCACCATATCTTCTCATACAACCTCTCCAAGGATCAGTAGCGAATTGGGCAAGAATGATGGAGGATTTCCATATTGATGAATACGAAGTTGTAACCAGACTCTAGCATAGTCTGTCTAAGTACGTATGCGAGTGCATGTCGACTCACGGTGGAAATGTCGATCCATTGGAGTGCATGCGTGCTCTTCCCCTTATCATGAATGAAGTGCTGATTAAAGTATGTTTCTTCTTCTTCTAATGATGATAATGTCTTAGAACATCTTGTCTGTTAGAACAATTGGAGTAAAGAAGAGCTCAACCCGTCAGGAGGATACCCACCCCGTAAATATAGGGACCCGATCAATGCCCTCGAATAATCAAAATTGGTGCTTCTCTCAATAATAACGAAACATCCCAAATGATCTCTCTCCTCAAGAAATTTGAGGAAGTCTTCGCCTCAGTCCTACAAGGATATGCGGCATCGATCCAAAGGTGTGCAACATGAATTACCAACATATCCAGGAGGCTCGCCCGATCAGCCAGTTAAGAAGGATGTGGCGAAATGGAGTGAGAAGATCGGGGGAAGAAGTAATCAAGCAATGGAATGCAAGATTTCTTCAAGTAACTTGATACCCTCAATGGTTGTCCAATATTGTCCCAGTCCCTAAGAAAGATGGGAAGGTCGAATGTGTGTGGATTTTCGTGACCTAAGCGAGGTCAGCCGAAGGATGATTTTGTTACCCCACATTGACATTTTGGTAGACAACACTGCAGGCCACGCTCTCGTGTCCTTCATGGGCCCGGTTTCTCGAGATATAACCAAATTAGTATGTGCCGGAGGAGCGGGGAGAAACTTGCCTTCACCACACCCTGGGGCACGTTTTGTTACAAAGTAATGCCTTTTGGGTTGAAAAATGCTAGGGCAACATATCAAAAAGAAGCGGCCGGCTATTCTACATGACATGATACACAAAGAAGTAGAGGTATATGTCGATGATATGATAGTCAAATCTATTGACCAACAAGGCCATTTTGCAGCTCTTAGAAAGTTTTTGAAAGAATCAAAGAATACAAGCTAAGGTGAACCCTCGAAGTGTGAGTTTGGGGCCAAGCGGGGAAAATGCTGGGATTTCTTGTCGGTGAAAGAGGGATAGAAGTGGACCACGACAAAATAAAAGCCATCACGGAAATGCCACCACCTCGGACAGAAAAAGAGAGTACGAGGGTTTTGGGACGCATCGAGTACATCAGCGATTCATATCTCGGTTGACATCCACTTGTGAACCTATCTTCAAACTCCTAAGGAAGAAAGAGCCGAAAGAATGGAGCGAGAAATGTCAAGATGCCTTTATGAAGATCAAGTATCTACTTTCTCCTCCCATACTTGTCCCTCCGAGTGTCAGGTGAACCTTTGCTCCTATATTTGTCGAGTAGGAGAAAGCAGCGATCGGATCAATGATGGCCCAAGTTGGCAAGGCGGATGGAGAAGAGCATGCAATCTACTATGTGAGCGGGAAATTCATCGAGTACGAGGCTTCGATATGCCCGATAGAAAAAGACATGTACATCTTTGGTTTGGGTAACTAAGCGCTGAGGCACTACATGGTGTCACATCGTCAGGTTAATCTCTCGTATGGATCCAATCAAGTACCTCTTTGAGAAACTAGCATTGACGGGGAGGATGGCTAGGTGGTTGTTGCTATTATCAGAATTCGACATAACTTATATCGAGTCAAAAGTCGTGAAAAGAGCGAGCAATCTCGACCATCTAGCAGCATTTCCCACGAGGATGATTCCCGAGTGTGAGAGGACCTCTTCCCGGATGAAGATTTGCACTCCATAGAATCAGGACCAACTAAGGGGTGGCAGCTGTACTTTGATGGAGCCGCCAATCAAAAGGATTTGGCGCAAGGGGTGTTATTGATAACTTGAGAGGACTTTTACTTGCCAATGGCCTTGATTGGAATTTAGTTGTACCAATAACATAGCGAGTATGAAGCTTGTGCTATTGGGTTAGAAATGGCTCTATCTGTAGGAGTTGACAAAATTAAAGTTTACGGAGATTCCTCTGTGGTGATCTGTCAAACACAAGAAAAGTGGAAGACTAAGGATGAGAAGTTGAAGCCCTACCAAGTCTATCTAGAACAACTAACGCAATGCTTCAAGGAAGTTTCTTTTGAGTATACGCCGAGGATAGCAATCGGTTCACGATGCTTTAGCCACTGGCGTCCATGGTAGAATGTGATACTCGAGATAAGATCCAGCCCTTCCTAATAGAAAGAAGGACTTGCCCGGCATATGGAGAAGCCAGTCAATATGCTCACCGAGGATGGAAGACCTTGGTATGCTCGGTGGTCGACTACATCGGGGAAAGGAGATATCCTCAAGAGTTTTGAGAAAGAGAGAGAAGAGGCATTTACGAAAATATGCCACTCAATTCATCCTCCAAGGAAACTTGTTGTATAAGAGGTCTTATGATGGTATCCAACTATTATGTGTTGATGAGGATCGAGGCTCAAATCATTATGGAAGAAATCCATCAAGGAATATGTGGACCACACATGAATGCAAGGATCTTTGGCCAAGAAAATTCTCGGGATGGGATACTATTGGGCCACTATGGAAGGTGAGTGTGCCACCTTCGTAAGGCGATGTCATAAATGCGGATATTTGCCAACATCATTCATGTTCCTCCCACGAGTTGCACTCATTAAATGCCCCTTGGCCATTTTCTACGGGGAATTGATGTAGTTGGAAAAATAACTCCAAAGGCTTCAAATGGACATCAATTCGTGTTAGTCGCCATCGACTATTTCACAAAATGGGTAGAGGCTCAATCTTATGCAGTCTAACTTCCGCCAAAGAGAATCTCATTTGCAGATACGGTGTGCCACAACAGATTGATTTCATATCAAGGCCTGCATTTCAGGGGAAAAGTGGAAGAACTCTGCAACCAATTGGGCATTAAGAGACATAAGTCTACTACTTACCGGCCACAGACTAATGGAGCAGTAGAAGTAGCCAACAAGAATATGAAGGTCATATTACAAAAGATGGCGAGATACACACAATGCTAGGCGGAGAAACTTCCACTAGCTTTATGGGCATATCGGACATCTATCCGAACCTCTACCGGAGCTACCCCATATTCTCGGGTATATGGGATGGAAGCCGTATTACCGGTAGAAATTTAGGTCCCTTCTCTTCGAGTCTTACTCGATAGTCAATTGCTAGAAGGAGAATGGGTAAAGGCCAGGTACGAAGAGCTCAATCTCCTGGATGAGAAAAAGATGAAGGCCATGGATAATCTCAAGAAATATCAGCAAAGAATGGCTAGGGCATTCAATAAAGGTGTCCGTACTCGGAGCATTGAGGAAGGAGATTTGGTCCTTAGAGAGCAGCGAGCTCCAATTCACAACCCAAGAGGAAAATTCTGACCCAATTGGAGTGGACCCTACAAAGTCAAGACCATATTGCCAGGACAGGTGGTCCAACTCTCTGATCTTGATGGAGAAGATCTTCGGGGTCTGGTCAATATGGACCAGCTAAAGAAGTATTTTGTCTGAGATATGTAAAGCAATTTGAACTACGTTCGACCTGATTCCTCCAAAGGGATATGTAGGCAACTCAATGTATTCGGGTACGGTCTCAAAAAAAAAAGAAAAAAAAGAGAGAAGAAAAAAAAAAAGAGAATGCATTGTATCGGTTTCCTCCCATAAATTCCGCCAGCCGGCGTCCCTTGCACATATGGGTAAATCTCACCATTTGGCCTTCCATTCCTTAACCTAGCTTATAAGTGAAAGTCATCTAGAGCTGGTTATTAACAAAGGATTTATTCATTCTGTGTCGCAAAATGCTAACCCAATTCTTGATACATGTAGCATGAGAGGATTAAAGAAAGAAGGACTCAACGAACAGTTGCGTCAGTGGACTCTCCGGATGAATGTGGACAAGCCTACACTACTAGAGGATCACCATCTGATAGTATTGGGAAGGATCGGTTGTTTCAAGCTCCATCATGATTTACTAAGGGAAGTATCGAAGTGCTGGAACCCCCAATTGCACGCGTTTCACTTCGGAAAAGTCTGGCTGGCTCAGACCATTGAAGAATTCCGGGCTTGCATGATGTCATCCCCTCGAGGAAAGTCATTCCTCCCAACTATGAAGAAAGAACAGCTCTTCAAAAATTTGGGAGATTTCTTTGCCATGAATAAGAAGGAGTTAAAGCAAGTTCTCAATTATGACAAGGTGGATGCGTTGAAAGTTGTGAAGATCTTCAACAACAATGGATTTGAAGAAGAAAGACAGATCCGACGTAGAAGGTGGGCATACTTATTCTATATGGGAGGTACTTGTTAGCATATCCAGGAAAAGGCATGTCCCCAATAATTGCAGAAGTGGTGAGGCAACTTGAAGAAGGATGCGACATCGCTCCTACCGTTTTAGCAGAAACATTCAAAGGGTTTGATACCATGAGTCGGTCTAGAAATACGGTACAGATTTCCTTCATGGATCTCGCGGTATTCCAAATGTGGTTGATGGAAAAACTAAAATTGGTCACACCAATTCCGTGTCCTCACCTCCGGCCTATGCATTATCAAATACAAAGGGAAAAGTCAGAATTCCACAAGGTCCAAGACTGGAAGAAATATTTGGAGGAGAGAGATGTCAAGAAATCCGGTGGGCTGCCCTTGGATGAAGGCCGAGAGAGAAAAATCGAAACATCAGGGAACAATTATGTGAGATTCATGGGTTTAACTCACATCAGTTTTATATCACTTCCTTAATATCTCCGAAGCGGGAACAACCTAAGATGAAAAATTTAGAACCTCGAGAGATGTGACACAAGAAGTGGTGATGCTATTATCCGAAAAATGTTACAAATAAGTGATATCAATTGGATGTTCCTATCTTTACTTTGTCTTTCTTTTCTCAATTTCTCTGTCCTTGCTCATGTAATGGAACCATTTACCAATGGAATTTGTGCTTCTAAGGAAAGGGATGGAGTCTCATGTGCATTTCACAGAAAGAAATATCCAATGAATTCATAGACAATTCGTTTGTGTACAAAAAAAAAAAAGAAGAAGAAACGTATACATAAAAATTGCACCAGTATCCATACCAAAATGTATAAACAAAAAAGAGAAGGGAAGGAAAATAAATATACATAAGTGTAACAATATTTCCAAATAAAAAAAAATAAAAAAAAAGAGGAGCGGTCATGACTCAGGGGAGTAATCGTCAACATCCAAGCCTCCCCCCTCTTCGCTTTGGGACGCTATCAAGGCATCCCTCTTGACCTCAACCCGTGTAAGGTTGAACTGCAGCTGATCATTTGCAAGCCTGAGTCTCTTAATCTCTCTCCGACAATGGTCGAGCTCAACCCTCTAAAAAAGGAGAGAGAAAGAGAGAGAGGAAAATCAAAAGATATGCAAGAAATAACAATAATAAAAATTGAAATAAAAAAAAAAAAAAAAAAGAAAGAAGAAAGGGGGAAGAGACGAAGCATTACCATACTATGGCCCCGTCCACACGAGATGATCATCTCATCCATGCTCGCCATCATGCGCCTCATATCGGCGTATCGGCTCGCATCCACCTAAACATGATAACCACCCAAGATGCCAAGAGTTTGAAAAATAATGGATGAAGTTAGGAAAGTCGGATGTGCTTACCCCGTCATAAGGAAGAGGAGGCCTAGGTCCGTATCTGCAGGGGTGGTAAGATGACCTCAACCATCCCAGGCTTGTGGTGGCGAATGAACCATGAGCGATACCCTAGGATGTGGTCGTCTGGACCAGCAATCCGCAGGGTGGAACCTCTCCAGAAGGCCCAACACGACTCCACCTCCCCTACTCGGGAGGCACGAGAAGAACTCCACCACCATAGACCCCTGGAATCATGGGCGACACAGAAGCTGTCAGAGGAGAAACACATCGAGAATAAAAGATAGATTAACAATCGAGGAGAAGAGGGAAAATGGAGGAAATCTTACACGAGGACCCTCGTGGGTGAGGGGGCCGGTGTCTCTCGGAGAAGGAAGTCGGTATAGTCCGTCTCGGCTAGCACCACCAGCCAATCGCGGGCTCACCAACCCTCCAGTGCACGATTTCATCCCGATCCATTAAGGCTGGTGATGGACCGAGCGGGAGGAGGCGGGGCACAAGCGAGCCTCGAGACCCGCTGCGGGGACACTCGCTCTCCCAAGTAAAAAGCAAACCCCCATGGGCCCTCAAAAGGACCTGCGAGTGGAGAGGCGAGGCCCTGTCAAACATGTCCGGCTCTAAAATCACCTCCCCAAATAAGGACGGAGAGAAGCTGTCAAGAAAGAGTCAAGATCAATGCGAGAAATAAAAAGGAAGAAGAAAAGAGAAAATAAGATAAACAACCACTTTAAATTTACCTCGGTCGGCTACGACTCATTCAAGAGGCCGGGAATGGACCCAAGGTCCTTATGGCGACCGCTCCTGAGCAAGCGGGACTTACGCCAGCACGTAGTTCGAGGAAAGGTGGTTCCAGGGTCATCCCTAGGTCTGAAAGTAGGGACCCGAAACCGAAGGATCTCATAGCTCCACGTGCAATAGGCAATCATAAATGAGCTCAAAAAAATAAGAATAAAATAAAAACAAAAAAAGGAAAAGAAAAAGGCAAAGTTGAGAGAACTCACCCATAAGACATAGCGACATCCGATCGGGTTGGGTGACTCCACAACCGGATAATCTAACATATCCGAGGAAGTAGGCGTCGCCGAGCCCCAATCGTGGCGAGGCCACGTCAAAATGCTCAAAGAAGCGAATATATGCGGCGTCGGCATCACCGTACCCGTCATATCGCTGAAGATCACCTCCTGTAAGAATAGGAGGAAGCATCAAGCTGCTGATCACGAAGAGACGGACGGCGCGGTCTATAACGACCTTCTCATCGGCTACCCCTCGGGACCGACACGGGGATCTCTCTCCCTGTAATGGCAATCCCCAAGCTACGCCTATAGTACTCCGAAGGTCATGACCCTCACTCGGGGCTATAAGCCACTCCTCCGAAGTTAGTGTCACTGGTAATCCAACCTAAGGTAGTGCCGTGATCCCCCAAATAACCTCAAACGAACTAACCAGTCGTCTAACTGAAAATGGAAGGTGAAATGGTATGGTACTCGGGCACCACCCTCCACACATATCCACACCTCTAATAAGAGATAAGACTGTCTAAAATATCGAGAGCCAGAGAAAAAGCAATATAAATGCCCGGCCAAACAACCCCAACTGACCACTTGGGCAAGTCGTTTACCACCAAAAAAACCTCCAACCCACCTTGGGAGATATGATTCGAAAATAAGGCAAAGGTCATGACATGAGGACAACTTTTAAACAAATAAAAAAAAATAAAAATGAAAATAAAAATAAAATAAAATAGAAAAAGGAAGAAAAAAAAAGAAAGAGAAGAGGGAGAGGTGTAAAACAGGGGCGTCACCTGGATTTGCGTGCCAAATGATACTTAAGGTGGTGTCACGATGGTCTCGCTTTGATTTGCGTGCCACTAGGTACCTAGAGTGGTATCTAGAGGTATTACCTAGATTTGCGTGACAAAAGATACTTAGAGAAGTATCGATGGCCTCCTTTGATTTCACGTTCCACTAGGTGCCTAGGAGGGTATCTAGAGAGTGTTACCTTTATTTGCGTGCCAAATGACACTTAAGGTGGGATATCTAGAGGTGTTACCTTGATTTGCGTGCCAAAGGATACTTAAAGTGGTGTCGATGGCCTCGCTTTGATTTTGCATGCCACTAGGTGCCTAGGAGGTATCTAGAAGGCGTTACCTAGATTTGCATGCCAAAGGACACTTAAGGTGGTGTACGATGGCCTCGCTTTGATTGTGTGCCACTAGGTGCCTAGGAGGGTATCTAGAGGCATTACCTAGAACGTGAAAAAGATACTTAGGAAGTATGCAGTGGCCTCGCTTTTGATTCACGTGCCACTAGATGCTTATGAGAGTATCTAGGCGTTACCTTGATTTGCATGCCAAAGGACACTTAAGGTGGTGTCTGGTGGCCTCACTTTGATTTGCGTGCCACTAGGTGCCTAGGAGGGTATCTACGAGGCATTACCTAGATTTGCGTGACAAAAGTTACTTAGGGATGTCGATGGCCTTGCTTTGATTTACGTGCCACTAGGTGCCTAGGAAGGGTATCTAGAGAACATAGGTCGAAATAAATTATCGGTTGACGACCTTCTTATCCCTTCCACACGTCTACTAAGATAGAAGGACACTTTTTAGAAAATCCCAAGCCCAAAAAAAGTACTGAGAAATGCCCCAAATAACCCCAAAGGACCTACCGTCTGGTTTAAACCGAAAATGAACATATGTGAGAGAAATAGGTATCGATTCGAAGGTCACGACCCTCAACATCGCATCCACGAAGTCTAATAAGAGATAATGACCCTTTTTAGAAAAGTCAAAGCCAAAAAGTACAGAAATGCCCCCAAATAACCCCAAACAACCCACCCCTATACGGTTTAAATCGAAAAATGAACACACATGCGAAATAAATTATCGATTAGAAGGTCACGACCCTCGACATCAGCATTCACATGCCTAATCAGAGATAAGGACACTTTTAAAAATTCCCTAGCCTAGAATAGTACAAAAAGGCCCCAAATAACCCAAGCGATCCACCGGTCAGTTTAAACCGAAAAAGAACATATGTGGAACAGGTATTGATTTGAAGGTCATGACCCTCAACATCGAATTCGACACGACTAATAAGAGAGAAACGACATTTTTTGAAAATCCCAAGTAATAAAGTATAGTGATGCCCCCAAATAACCCAAACGACCCAACCATTACGGTTTAAGCGAAAATGAACATATGTCGAAATAGGTATCGAATCGAAGGGCATGACCCTCCACATCATATCCACACATCTAATAAGAGATAAGGAAACTGTCTAGAAAATATCAAACCCAAAAAAGTATAGAAATGCCCCCAAATAACCCCAAAGGACCCACCAGGTCCAGTTTAAACAAAAAATGAACATATGTCAAAATAGGTATCGATTCGAAGGTCGAGATCCTCAACATCGCATCCACACATCTAATAAGAGACAAGGACACTTTTTAGAAAATACCAAACCCAAAAAGTACAGAAAGGCCCCCAAATCACTCCAAACAATCCACTTGATCTAGTTTAAACCAAAAAATGAACATATACGAAATAGGTATTGATTGAAGGTTACGACCCTCAACATCGCATTCA
The DNA here is from genome assembly GCF_018873765.1 of Telopea speciosissima. Taxonomy (NCBI): domain Eukaryota; kingdom Viridiplantae; phylum Streptophyta; class Magnoliopsida; order Proteales; family Proteaceae; genus Telopea; species Telopea speciosissima. The sequence goes on from NW_025318173.1 coordinate 9,551, forward strand.
CACATCTAATAAGTGATAAGGACACTTTTTGAAAATTCCAAACCCAAAAAGTATAGGAATGCCCCCAAATAACCCCAAACGACCCACCTGGTCGGTTTAAAGCGAAAATTAACATATGTCAAAATAGGTATCGATTAGAAGGCCTAACCCTCAACATCACATCTACACGTCTAATAAGAGATAAGGTCATTTTTAGAAAATCCCAAGCCCAAAAACAACGAGAAAGACCCTAAATAACACCGACGACCACCAGTCTGGTTTAAACCAAAATGAACATATGTGGAACAGGTATTGATTCGAAGGTCACGACCCTCAACATCGCATCCACACCTCTAATAAGAGACAAGGACACTTTTTAGAAAATACCAAACCCAAAAAAGTAAAGAAATGCCCCCAAATAACCCGTAACGACCCACCCAATCGGTTTAAATCGAAAATGAACATATGTCGGAATAGGTATCGATTAGAAGGTAACGACCCTCAACATCGCATCCACACGCCCAATAAGAGATAAGGACACTTTTTAGAAAATCCAAAGACCAAAAAGTACAAAAATGTCCCCAAATAACCAAGCGACCCACAGGTCTGGTTTAAATAAAAAATGTACATATGCCAATATCGGTATCGATTCGAAGGTCACGACCCTCAACATCGCATCCACACATCTAAGAAGAGACAAGGACACTTTTTAGGAAATACCAAACCCAAAAAGTATAAAAATGCCCCAAATAACCCCAACCAACCCACCAATCGGTTTAAAAACGAAAATGAACATAGGTCGAAATAGGTATCGGTTTGACGACCTTCAACATCCTTCCACACGTCTACTAAGATAGAAGGACACATTTTAAAAATCCCAAGCCCTAAAAAAGTACCGAAATGCCCCCAAATAACCCCAAAGGACCTACCGATCTGGTTTAAATCGAAAATGAACATGCGAAATAGGTATCGATTCGAAGGTCACGACCCTCAACATCGCATCCACAAGTCTAATAAGAGATAATGACCCTTTTAGAAAAGTCAAAGCCCAAAAATGTAAGAAATGCCCCCAAAGAACCCCAAACAACCCACCCTATCTGGTTTAAACCGAAAAATGAACACATGCGAAATAGGTATCGATTAGAAGGTCACGACCCTCAACATCGCATTCACATGCCTAATAAGAGATAAGGACACTTTTAAAAATTCCCTAGCCTAGAATAGTATTGAAATGCCCCCAAATAACCCCAATGACGAACCACGGTCTGGTTTAAACCGAAAATGAACATATGTGAAATAGGTATCGATTAAAAGGTCACGACCCTCAACATCGAATTCACACATCTAGTAAGAGATAAGGACACTTTTTAGAAAATCCCAAGCCCAAAAAAGTATAGAAAGGCCCCCAAATAACTCGAACGTCCCACAGTCGGTTTAAAGCGAAAATGAACATACACGGGAAATAGGTATCGATTTGAAGGCCATAACCCTCAACATCGCATCCACATGTCTAATAAGAGATAATTACACTTTTTAGAAAATACCAAACCCAAAAAAGTATAGAAATGCCCCAAAATAACCCCAAAGGACCCACCGATCTGGTTAAAGCGAAAATGAACACATGGCGAAATAGGTATCGATTCGAAGGTCACGACCCTCAACATCACATCCACACCTCCAATAAGAGATAAGGACACTTTTTATAAAATCCCAAGCCCAAAAAAGTACCGAAATGCCCCCAAATAACCCAAAGCGACCAACTTGATCTGGTTTAAACCAAAAAAATTAACATATGCGAAATAGGTATCGATTCAAGGTCACGACCCTCAACATCGCATCCACACGTCTAATAAGAGATAAGGACACTTTTTGGAAAATTCTAAGCCCAAAAAAGTGCAGAAATGCCCCCAAATAACCCCAAGCGACCCACCTGTCCGGTTTCAATCGAAAGTTGAACACATGCGAAATAGGTATCGATTAGAAGGTCACGACCCTCAGCATCGCATCCACACGTCTAATAAGAGTTAAGGACATTTTTATAAAATCCCAAGCCCAAAAATGTAGAAAGGCCCCCAAATAACACCAAAGCGACCCAACCGGTCTGGTTTAAACCAAATATGAACATATCTGAGCAGGTATTGATTGAAGGTCACAACCCTCAACATCTCATCCACACATATTATAAGAGATAAGGACACTTTTTAGAAAATTCCAAACCCAAAAAAATACTGAAACGCCCCCAAATAACATCAAGCGACCCACCCAATCCGGTTTAAGCCGAAAATGAACATATGCGGAACAGGTATTGATTCGAAGGTCACAACCCTCAACATCGCAACCACACATCTAATAAGAGATAAGGACACTTTTTGAAAAATACCAAACCTAAAAAAGTACCGAAATGCCCCCAAATAACCACCAACGACCCACCCGGTCTGATTTAAACCAAAAATGAACATATGTCGACATAGGTATCGATTCGAAGGTCACAACCCTCAACATCGCAACCACACATATTATAAGAGATAAGGACACTTTTTAGAAATTACCAAACCCAAAAAAGTAAAGAAATGCCCCCAAATAACATCAAGCGACCCATACAATCCGGTTTAAACCGAAAATGAGCATATGCGGAACATGTATTGATTTGAAGGTCACAACCCTCAACATCGCATCCACACATCTAATATGAGATAAGGACACTTTTAAAAATACCAAACCTAAAAAAGTACGAAATGCCCCCAAATAAGCCCAAGCGACCCTCCTGGTCTGGTTTAAATCGAAAATGAACAAATGCGGAATAGCTATCGATTCGAAGGCCAGAATCCTCAACATCGCATCCACACGTCTAATAAGGGATAAGGACAATTTTTATAAAATACCAAACCCAAAAAATGTGAAGAAATGCCCCCAAAAGGACCCCAAATGACCCACCCGGTCTGGTATAAACAAAAAATGAACATATGTCAAAATAGGTATCGATTCAAAGGTCACGACCCTCAACATCGCATCCACACGTCTAATAAGATATAAGGACACTTTTTAGAAAAGTCTAAGCCCAAAAAGTACCGAAATGCCCCCAAATAACACCAAATGACCCATCCGGTCCAGGTTTAAACCGAAAATGAACATATCGGAGCAATGTATTGATTCGAAGGTCATGACCCTCAACATCGCAACCACACATCTAACAAGAGATAAGGACACATTTTAGAAAATACCAAACCCAAAAAAGTATAGAAATGCCCCCAAATAACACTTAACGACCCACCAAGTCCGGTTT
>NW_025318174.1:0-12502 GCF_018873765.1 Telopea speciosissima
TCACCACAACCCACTTCCTCTTCAAAAACCATCTTCCAAAACCCATCCGAAACCACCGTTCCTACCCCATTTGTAAACTTCTTCTTCGGAATAACCTATTTCCTTATTCCTCTTCTATTTCTTTTCTTCTTTTCCCCAACCGAAATCCCAGCTCCCATCGTCTATAACCGAATCCTAGTCTTGGTTCATCACGCTCGATTGTGATTTTTGGTGAAGGATTCTGCAGATGCTTCATCTTCGATCACGCCTAGCACAGTCAGAAAAATCAACGTTGGTGCTGCTGTAGATTACGTTGGAGAACTTGTATCTGGTTTTATTTTTATTTATTATTCTTTTCATTTATTCTTCATGTAATGGTTTGTAATTAAATCTCCCATCCCCTTTGTTCGATTTGTTCTTCCCTTTGTTCTTGATCAGTCGCCGGTAGCTTTGCTCCCATTGCTGGCTTTGCAGGTCGATCATCTGTGTTGCAGGTAGTGCTGGTGTTGTTGGTGGGAGTAATAATTATGTTAGTGGTACTCATGTTAGGTTTTATTCTCTAGAATTCTTTTCAGTTCCTCCTTGCGGCGTGGTTTCATTCCATCCAAGGTTTTTGATTTTGGCTTGATGGCAGCCACATTTGGGTTTGCGGAGGAGGAAGGAGGAGGAGGAGAAGGACGGTGATGGGTTTTTTTATTTTTTTTAACAATTACCACCCTAAAAGGACATTTTGGTCTTAAAAAATTCGTGACAACAGCATATTGTCACGATTAAGTCCCACCGTTACAGAAATGTAACGGTGAAAGTCAATTAGTGGTTAGTAGGCATCAAAGGGGCACCGGTTGTTTGAAAGTTTTCGGGGAGATAATAGTAGATAATAAAGATTTTGGGGGTGATAATTATAAAAAACCCAAACAAAAAAAACATATGATATATATATATATATATATATATATATATTTTAATTATCATACTGGCTCCCGCACCACGCACGAACCGGAAGCTTCTTGACCCTAATGTGGTCCCAAGAAATTATGCGGTATTTTTGCATTAAACAGTTTGTATTGTATTATTAAAGACCGGCCCAATGGAATATTCTATAGACAGTGGCAGTTCCGTAATTCCTTCCAAAACCCAAGCGTCTTTCAGTACTTCTTCCGCGCCTATTTCCGTGACAGTCCATCTCCAGTCTCTCGCCAGTCGTTGACTTCCCAGTATCTACTTTCTAGTATCCTCTCTGCAACATCACCCACCACCATCATCATCACACATGGCGCAAGATAGCACCCGCCGTCCTCTTAAGATTGTCGCCGGTGATGATGCCTTCGGCTGCAACCTCAAAGACGCCCTCGTCGCTCACCTCCGTTCGCTCGACATCGAAGTTGAAGACATCGGCACCGGAAAATACTACTCCATCGGTGAAGAAATCGGCCGTCGCGTCGCAGCGCCGCAAACTCGATGGCCTGCTACCATCGAAACCCGTGGCCTCGTCGCTTGTGGCACCGGCGTCGGTGTCTCCATCTTCGCCAACAAATATCCCGGCATTTATGCCGCCACATGTGTAACAGCCGGCGAAGCTAGCAATGCTAGATCCATCAGCAAATGCAACGTTCTTGCTGTCTATGGCATGAACACCACCCCTGAGACTGGCATAGAAATCCTCAACTTTTGGCTTGAAACCCCCTTCAAATCCCCTTGCCCTGCATCAGGCAACAACCCGTCGCCCCAGGAAATAGAAACCTTCCTCGACGAATCGATCTCCGAGATGTCAAAGATCGGAACTGAGGAGCCGGAGAAGCAGGATACATGTGCGATTTGTTGTTTGGCTAAGAACAGGGAGTTTAGCCCTGTGGAAATCATGCCTGGTGGGTCGATGAAGATTGTCAGAGAGAGCCCAACATCGGCTATTGTGAGGTTTAAGGCTGGGATTGTTGAACCAGCGCATCATCATAAGTTTGGGCATGATTTGGTTGTGATGAAAGTGTTGGCTAAACAACGGTTCAGGGATCCAACCATGGTTCCTTAAGGAGACCAAGATATTTATCTTTAGGGTTTTGCACGCCCTGGGTTAGCCCATGGTGTCCCATGGGTGCCCCATTTTAATTTTAGGGTTTCCCATGGTCGCCCATGGGAACACTGGTGCATCCCTATTAGGGTTTCTCCTTCCCTATTGCATTCCATAAAATTAATTACCACAATAGAGACGGAGAAACTCGTCTCTAGTCCATCACATGACAAGAGGGATCCATCCCATACTCGAATGCGCAGCGGAAAATAATCGATTCGAGTTTCTTTCGCATCCCATAAATATTAATAATCAATGAACAGAAGGAATTAATAAAGAACTGCTAACCTGGTGAGCCTCAAGTGTTGCTCCTCCAATAGACAGTGGTTCTTCCTCCAATGAGCGCTCCAAGCAAACAGATTTGAACCTCTAATGGTGCTACCAAGGTTCTACACGCCAATCCCAGATGCCCTCAAACTCCTCAGCACAGATCTAGGGTTTCACAAACCCTAACTCTCAAACACAGGTGAGAGAAGCAAGAAGAAGAAGAGAGATCACAAGAGGGAGAGAGAGAAACCAAAAACGTAGGAGAGAGAGTGTCTGCTCCAAAAACATGGAGAGCTCCTCTTCTGCGTATTTTTGGTCCCCTATTTATAATAATAGGGTTTAATTAAATCCTAGATAGATTTAATAGAGCCCTAGTGAGAGTCGACTCTCTCTCTCTCGATCGCGTTCTGTTTAAACTCAAAGTGCTACAGTGAAGAAGCGAGAATCTAATAGGGAAAGTATTAATTAGATTCTTTATTTAATTATTAATGGATAATTATAATTAACACCAAATCCATTAATTAAATAAAGAGCCAATTAAATTAGCAAATTCCAAATAACTCCCTATATGATAATAATTTATCATATACAACCCCCCCACTAATCAACACCATCATTATGGAATCTAGGGCATGTACACATGTACTGTCAAACCCCAATCCATAGTACATGTCCATATAAGAGCGTCTGTGCATCCGATCGGGTCCCGCAAAACTCGATAAAACACTTTATTTGAAATAACTATACATAATGTATCATTTTATGTAAAATAAATTTTGCAAAACCATTTCCAAAAGCGATGCTGGATCCAGTTCGATCCGACCATGCACTGAGCAGTCTCTATCTTGGTGTTCTCCAATCGGGCAGTGGTGACCGTGTTGGATAACTCCTTCACTCATAAAGTGTTCACGCATTCCCAGAACACCGGCTTTGACTGGCTTGAGTCTCAGTCATTGATGAACCAAAGAATGTGATCACACTTTGCGTGTGGGTTCCCTCAGTATGGTGGTGTCGGTGACACATGTCTATCCCTTCCTACATCCGGCAGTAATACATGAGGGAATCGACAAAGTAGATTCTTCGCCAATGCACACATCAAACATGTGAGCACTCGCATTCGTACCCTGACATCACATGTCTAGGCATACCCAATGCGACGACCATATGATAAGGGTGCCCAGCCCAAACCCCAGTCGTGACTACCATTTTAAGTATAACTTACGGACACATAATGCTCAAAAAGTTTATATCGCATGTGACAATATTAAACTAAAATGTATAAATGTTCAATACAAAGGTGAATCGGGTTAAACCGAATCGAACCGGGTTTGATGGACACACACTTGTCCAACAATCTCCCACTTGTACATCAAAGCCAATTCCCCATACATTTTAAACCCATGCCCTCCATGTGTTTCTCAAAACACTCCTGGTGACAAACCCTTTGTCATGGCATCAGACACATTTTCAGTTGTGTCCACTTTGGAGATACTCACGTCACTCTACTGGATAATCTCTCTAATGAGGTGATACTTCCGCTGCACGTGCTTGTTCCTCTGATGAGCCCTAGGCTCCTTAGCTTGTGCAATGGCCCCTCTGTTGTCACATAATAGGGGAATAGGGCCCTTGACAAGATCAGGGACTACTCCAGAAATGTTAGGAACTTCCTAACCCAAACACCTTATTAGCCGCATCACATGATGCAAGGTGTTCATAAAAATAGGGATCGGCTATAGATTTCTATTTTGTACTCCTCTATACAATGGCACCTCTACTCATTAAACTCGTAATGACTCACAATACCTACTGCATAGCAGACGTCCGGCCTCGTGCGCAATATAGCGTACATTAGACTTCCTACTGCTGAGGCATAGGGAATCCTCTTCATCTCTTCAATGTCCGTCTGAGACTGAGGACATCGTGATCTGGAAAGACTGACTCCATGTCTGAAGGGAACACTTCCCCTCTTGGAGTTCTCCATACTAAATCTGGCCAGGACTTTGTCTATATACGTAGCCTGTGACAAGCCTAGCATCCTTTTTTGGCGATCTCTTACGAGTTTGATCCCAAGGATATAGCTAGCTTCACCAAGGTCTTTCATCGAAAATGTTGTGGATAACCACTATTTTACTGATGAAAGGAATCCTACATCGTTACCAATCAGCAATATGTCATCTACGTATAAAACAAGAAAACATACTGCCCTCCCACTGATCTTCTTGTAAACGCATGGTTCATCCATGTTTTGATCTAAACCAAATGATTTGATTGATTGATCAAACCTGATGTTCCAGCTCCTGGAAGCCGGCTTCAGCCCATAAATGGACCTCTGCAATTTGCACACCTTTCTTTCTTCCTCCAAGGAAGAGAACCCCTCTGGTTGTTCCATGTAGATTTCCTCTTGAAGGAACCCATTTAGAAATGCAGTCTGCATATCCATCTGCCAGATCTCATAATCAAAGTGTGCTACGATAGCCAATAAAATCCTGATGGATTTCATCATCGCTACTTGTGAAAAGGTTTCCTCATAGTCTATACCCTCTTTTTGGGTATAACCCTTTGCCACCAGTCTCGCTTTGAATCTCTCGACCTTTCCATCTGCGCCCTTCTTCCTCTTGAAGATCCATTTACATCCAATCGGCTTGACGCCAAGTGGTGGATCGACTAGAGTCCAGACCTTGTTGGAATGCATCGAATTGATTTCAGAGTGCATTGCTTCCAGCCACCTAGTGGCATCAACATCCTTTAGAGCCTCAGAGTATGTCATCGGATCATCATCCGATTCAACCGAAACCATGTGGAACTCTTCCACTGTTTCCTCTTTGGTTAGAAGAGTTAGCCTGGTGGGTGGTCTAAGGTCCTCCCACTGCGTCGAGGTTCCTCGGTGTTGGTATTTCAGCGGGTATGTTAGTTGGTCTCATACCGGAAGTGACGTTTCGAGCCATCCGATAGCTCTTTTATGACTACTGGTTCGGACCTCTGGGTCATCATTTCTTCCTCCAAAAATGTGACATGTTTACTTACAATGACCTTTTGGTCAACTGGGTCATAGAAATAATAGCCTATTGTGCCTTTGGGGTAGCCTAAGAAATAGCATCTCGAAGTCCTGGATTCTAACTTGTCTGTCTGTTGCTTTCGCACATGTGCTATGCAACCCCATACCCTAAGGTGTTGAATACTGGGCTTTCGCCCTTTCCACAACTCAAAGGGTGTCTTGGCTACAGACTTAGATGGAACCCTATTCAAGATATATATCGCCGTCTCTAAAGCGTACCCCCAGAAAGAAAGAGGCAACTCACTATAAGTGAGCATCATCCTGACCATATCCAATAGGGTCCAATTGCTTCGTTCGGATACACCATTTTGTTGTGGTGTGCTTGGATTAGTTAGTTGACTAACTATCCCTTGGGATATGAGATGTTCTTTAAACTCATCCGATAGATACTCCCCTCCACGATCTGATCGTAAGGACTTGACGCGTTTATCGAGCTGTCTTTCGACCTCGGCTTAGAATTCTTTAAATTTATCAAAGGCTTCCGATTTCCTACGCATCAAGTATATGTAACCATATCTAGAGTAATCATCGGTGAACGTGATAAAGTACTCATACCCATATCTTGCTTGTATGTTTATGGGTCCACACACGTCAGTGTGTATCAACTCCAACAGATCTGTGGCTCTAGCACCTTTATTGCTAAAGGATTTCTTGGTCATTTTGCCCTGAAGGCATGACTCACAGGTGGGGAATGGTTCCACCCTCAGACTCTCTAAGGACCCATCCCTCACCAATCTACTGATTCGGTCCATATTAATGTGACCCAATCTTAGATGCCACAGATATGTTGAGTTCACTGGAGCTGCTTTCCGTTTCAAATCAACATTTGAAACAACATTCGTTCTAATAGGGCAATCTAGAAAATACAAACCACTTTGCATATATCCGGATGCCACAAAGGAATTATTAAAACGAATAATCAATTTAGAATTAAAGGAAAAACTATATCCATCCAAAACAAGTTTTGAAACTGAAATTATCTTCCTCTTGAAAGAGGGTACATAATAGCAATCCTTTAAAACTAAACTAGCAGAACTAAAATTTAAAATAAAAGTTCCCACAGCCAACGCCATGGTCTCAGTTCCAGTGCCTATCTGAAGACGCACTTCATTTCTTTCCAGGTTCCTTGTCTCCTTGAACCCCTGCAAATCATTGCAAATGTGAACACTGGATCCACTATCCACCAACCAAGAATTGGTCGGTTCCAAAGATAAATTAGACTCATAAAGAACGTGAACATCACATGTACCTTCTTTAGTAGCCTCTGTTTCATCCGGCTTCTTGTCTTTCAAAGTTTCCAGGTAAGCACGACAGTTTCTTTTCCAGTGACCCTCCTTCTTGCAATAGAAGCACTTGCCTTTGCCTTTATTGCCAGACTTCGCACCCTTGGCTTTCAGGGTCTTGCCCTTACTTCCTTTTTTCTTCTTCTTCCCATTTGAAGAAGGCTTTGCCTCAGTTGCATTGACCTCAGCCTTGTCCTTTTTCAAGGACGCTTCAGCCTCTACCAGTGCATTAGCAAGCTCGGTGAGCTCCATCTCCTTCTCGGACATCTTGTAGGACATCCTAAAAGGTGCGTAGGCAGAAGTGAGTGACGCTAAGATCACATCAGTCTTGTATCGCAGCTGAAATCAGTCCCCATGGATTCCAGTTTTCAAAGCAGATTGATCATTTTCATTACATGATCCATCACCTGGAGTCCCCGAGACATCTTGGAGTTATGGATTTGACTCACCGCATCAGAATGTGCGTGTGTCAACCGCCTGTTGAACAATTCAGCAAGCTTATCCATTTTACCCCCAGCAGTGCGTATATCCTTGATTGAGTCTACAACTGATTTTTTCAACGATCCTAGGATATAGAGTGATGCCTTGGAATCCCTCATGAGGAACCCTTGCATCTCTTCATTTGCCTCAAAATTGTTCGGGTCGGGTTGAGGAGGAACTTGTTCATCTAGAACTGTGTACAGTCCTTCAGCAGTCAGAAGCAACTTAATGCTCCGGTACCAATCGACATAGTTTGTACCATTAAGTTTGTATTCGTTAATTAGTGTTAACAGGTTGGAATTAACGGCAGCCATTGTATATTAATCTACACATGCACAAGTAAATAACCACATGCTAATTAATGACCATTGAAAATAATAAATTGAGCACACACACATCAATGGTCTTTCATGATTTGGGTTTCCCTCATAACCCAAAAGATGAATTGGATACCTACCACCCTTGCATGCATAACTTACCTTGTCGGGAGTCATTATACACACCATGGTAGTGTGGACTAAGCTGTCCGCCTCATGGGCTTCCAATATTTTCGGTCACCTGGGTGTCATGTCTAGATCCTGTCGGCTGACATACACCCAAGTCATGTACTTACCTATCGCATTAGTTAGAATCATGGAATCATGAAAGATGGCCCACTGTCGTAGTGCCCTCTCACTATCCATACCCTAATGTATCTAGATGGAGGTAAATATAGATAAATGCGTGACAGAGGTCCTGGCAATGTCCTGTCGGCTTATGCGGGGTCATGTCACACATTTTCTACATTTATCTTCAATAGGAGGCCATGGACATGTCTACCGATTAAGACTAGTCCATATCATACATGTATTGTGAATAAAGAGGGATTAATTAACTCTCACATACATGGATAGATTTAAACAACATAATTAATCAACATTAATTAAAAGTGATTATGGGATGGCGGCATTTTTATCAGAAGTAATTAAAGAACCCTCCCAATAAAAATAAAACTAATAACTTTGGGTGCATTTATCATGCCATGGATGCCACGCCTCGATCATCTCCTCCGCCCGATCACGTCTTCAAAGTAGGTGACTTGCATCTCCATAAGCTTTGAGCACCACATGTGGATCACCATCTACATGCCCTGGGAGTCCTAACTCCTCTAAAATTACAATGGAAACCTAGAAAAATTCTATACACTTTCCTTTCCATAATAATAAAGAAACCCCGCATGGAGAAACCAACCCACCATTTGGGTTGCCCATGGGGTGGAGTACATTTGTTTATAAAAAAGAAAGGGGGAGAGAGAGAAAGAGAGAGAAGCATCACATCCACCCATAACCCCATGTATCACATACATAAACAATCCATCCATTTATTAGAATGCCATTCCCATAATCACATCATAATATAATTTCATGCATGGGCATTAAAGCAAGTAAACCAAAAATTAAAACATGGATTCCTTCAATTATTGAACCACCACATCGCATGTGATATCATGTATCCAAGCCCATAAAATTAAAATCGCATTTTAATTGTAAGTGGGTAAAGAGGGAATCTCTTCACCCATCATCATCCTCCAAAAACAAAACAAAATAATAAAATTCTGTTTTGAAAAATCTGTTTTTTTTTTTTTTGTTAAACTGGCGGGAAAACAAGGGGGGTGCATGCAGCCCACTTGCGCAGGCTGCAGGCACTCCCTGCGCAGCCCATAGGCACAGGGCCCACGGACAGCAGCCTTGGGCTGTAGGCCGCAGGCCTGCTGCCCATAGGCTAAAGCCCATGGACAGCAGCCTGCAGGCCCGCAGCCCGCAAGCTTGCTGCCCGCAGGCAGCAGCCCACAAGGGGATGCGCACAAGGGTAGGTTCATGGGGAAGGGCGTGCACAGAGGCTTGGCAGCGTGCGCTACCCCCCCACATATAGAACATGATTAAAAAATTTTAAAATAAAAATTAGTAATCACAACCTAATTGGATACGTGCTTCAATAATTGGAATAAACAAAACAAACCAAATCCATCATCACATGGGTAGGTTGTTACACTAACAACCTTGTAACTACCCATGTGCACATGGGAAGGTTGTTACAACAACCATATCCTAACCACCCATGTTCCAACTTGCATCCCACTCATGATAATCATATTAACCATTAATTATCTAATATTCATGGGTGGGAAAGGTGGCTTTGATACCACACTGTTGGCTAAACAACGGTCCAGGGATCAAACCATGGTTCCCTAGGGAGACTAAGATATTTATCTTTAGGGTTTTGCACGCCCTGGGTTAGCCCATGGTGTCCCATGGGTGCCCCATTTTAATTTTAGGGTTTCCCATGGTCGCCCATGGGAACACTGGTGCATCCCTATTAGGGTTTCTCCTTCCCTATTGCATTCCATAAAATTAATTACCACAATAGGGACGGAGAAACTCGTCTCTAGTCCATCACATGGCAAGAGGGATCCATCCCATACTCGAATGCGCAACAGAAAATAATCGATTTGAGTTTCTTTCGCATCCCATAAATATTAATAATCAATGAACAGAAGGAATTAATAAAGAACTGCTAACCTGGTGAGCCTCAAGTGTTGCTCCTCCAATAGACAGTGGTTCTTCCTCCAATGAGCGCTCCAAGCAAACAGATTTGAACCTCCAATGGTGCTACCAAGGTTCTACACGCCAATCCCAGATGCCCTCAAGCTCCTCAGCACAGGTCTAGGGTTTCACAAACCCTAACTCTCAAACACAGGTGAGAGAAGCAAGAAGAAGAAGAGAGATCACAAGAGGGAGAGAGAGAAACCAAAAACGTAGGAGAGAGAGTGTCTGCTCCAAAAACATGGAGAGCTCCTCTTCTGCGTATTTTTGGTCCCCTATTTATAATAATAGGGTTTAATTAAATCCTAGATAGATTTAATAGAGCCCTAGTGAGAGTCGACTCTCTCTCTCTCGTCTGACGATTCTGTTTAAACTCAAAGTGCTACAGGTGAAGAAGCAGAATCTAATAGGGAAAGTATTAATTAGATTCTTTATTTAATTATTAATGGATAATTATAATTAGCACCAAATCCATTAATTAAATAAAGAGCCAATTAAATTAGCAAATTCCAAATAACTCCCTATATGATAATAATTTATCATATACAACCCCCCCACTAATCAACACCATCATTATGGAATCTAGGGCATGTACACATGTACTGCCAAACCCCAATCCATAGTACATGTCCATATAAGAGCGTCTGTGCATCCGATCGGGTCCCGCAAAACTCGATAAAACACTTTATTTGAAATAACTATAAATAATGTATCATTTTATGTAAAATAAATTTTGCAAAACCATTTCCAAAACGGTACTGGATCCAGATTCTGATCCGACCATGCATAGACAGTCTCTATCTTGGTGTTTTCCAATCGGGCAGTGGTGACCGTGTTGGATAACTCCTTCACTCACAAAGTGTTCACGCATTCCCAGAACACCGGCTTTGACTCGCTTGAGTCTCAGTCATTGATGAATCAAAGAATGCGATCACACTTTGCAGTGACAGGGTTCCCTCAGGTACAGGGTGTCGGTGACACATGTCTATCCCTTCTTACATCTGGCAGTAATACATGAGGGAATTGACAAAGTAGATTCTTCGCCAATGCACACATCAAACATGTGAGCACTCGCATTCGTACCCTGACATCACATGTCTAGGCATACCCAATGCGACGACCATATGATAAGGGTGCCCAGCCCAAACCCTAGTCGTGACTACCATTTTAAGTATAACTTACGGACACATAATGCTCAAAAAATTTATATCGCATGTGACAATATTAAACTAAAATGTATAAATGTTCAATACAAAAGTGAACAGGGTTGAACCGGATAGAACCGGGTTTGATGGACACACACTTGTCCAACAGAAAGGGAGTAAGAGGGTTTGGAATCTGAGTAAGGGGGAGAAATATGATTTGGGGGTAGGTGATTTCTTGTTTACCCCTGCAGGGGATGTTCATAGGGTGAAGTATTTTGAAGATACAGAGTTTTTCATCAGGTGGGATGGACATTGGGATATTTTCTTGGACGAGGATCTTGATGCAGCCAAAACAGCCATTGAGAAGGACTTAAATGCGTCTGTGTAACGTCTTTTTTTTTTTTTTCCCCTTTTATTTATGAATCTGAGTTTGTGATAATGTGTTTTATGTGGGTATTTGTGATGACAACTTAGTATTTTCCTGATGATGGTGCTGTTTGTTATTAACGTTGCTTGCTGTTAATAATAATTTTATATTGAAGTTGCCTTGTGTTTAAGCAAATTACTCCAATGAATTTAATTATTTGGTTTCGTGGAAGTAAAATTTAAGCTTGTGTTTGAAACCTTGGCCATGGCCTCACTTCGACATGACAAGCTGCGAGATCTCAATGGTAGTTGCTTCCTCTTGCAGAGTCTTACTTCCATGAAAGATGGTTAAGACTCTGGTAGGGAAGCCCAGAACATGGTTGGCCGTGATCCTCTGCTTCCTCTCTGCAGAGTCTTACTTCCATGAAAGATGGTTAAAACTCTGGGCAGGGAAGCCCAGAACGCGGTTGCCCGCAAGGAATCATGCCAAGGCTGCAGTGATTGTGACTTTGGAGAAGAAGGGTGATTCTGGTTGTGATTTGGAGAAGAAGGCTGCAGTGATTCTGACATTAGAAGAAGGGAAAGTTAAAGCCAGAGAATGAATTGCCAATCTAGGCAACGAGGTTTGAACCGACAATCGTAAGAAAGAATGATGGGCAACGACAGTGGCGGTTTGAGTGCCAACAAGGTTGGTGGGCAGGAATAAGAAGCAGAAATAAGAAAGGAGCGCCGCTCGTTCTTTGAAAGTGTAAGCTGGGACCTTTATTTTTTTCTTAAAGAAATGACGAATTAGAGGGCATCTAATGTAATTCTAGATGGCTAGGAGACCAACTAGAACCAATAACCAGGATCTGCTAGGGTTGGATGAATTGGCTAGGTCACAATAGATGAAATTCTGAAATTAGGAGTAGGGGTAGATGGGATATAAGGTTTGATGGTAGGGTTAGGTTAAGTTGGTGAAGGGAAGTCTCCTAGTGAAGGTCCTGAGATGTTTTATGGAGGTTTAGTATGTAAACAAAGATGAATATCAAATTAGGGTTTGGGTTTATGTGTTTGGGGAAAGTGGAATGAAGGAGAGTCTAGGGTTTAAAGTGATCACCTAGGGCTGGGACCAGAATCGAGTTTCCCTTATGGTGAAAGGGAAAGATCAAATCTAGAAAGATGGGATTTTAATTAGTGGATTGGTCTGGACAGGATTTAGGGTATGGGGAATGAAGTTCGGGTGTGGGGAATGTTAAGGTTAGGTTTAGAGGATTAGAAGAAGGGTTTGGGGTTGGGGG